>NW_027154907.1:0-230 GCF_002600585.1 Cystoisospora suis
CCAGCGGCCGATTTCCCGTCGGCCTGCTTGTTTTTAATCAGTTTCTTTCGTTTCCTCTTCAGCTTTGCGGTTACTTCCCTTGTTTCCCCCAGTGTTAGCTTATGCTTACTTCGTCTTAGCGTGACTATCCTCCACTTCGCCCTGTGTGCAGCTGGCTTGCGCTTCTCTCTTTGCCGCTCCTTCGGGTCACCTTTCTTTTCTCTTAGTTTAGTTTTCCTAGTTCTCGTTAT
>NW_027154908.1:0-415 GCF_002600585.1 Cystoisospora suis
GCCCAGCCCCGAATACTAGCCGCCGGCCTAGTTTGAAGCCAACCTGAAGGCGTAGGTCCACGAGGAAGCCCTGTAGGCCCAAATTGACCAAATTGCAAGTTGGTCAGAGGCATGAAGACCATAGAGGAATCGACAGAGGGCTGCTAGAGCAGCCTAACGAGCCCGGAGTCCCATGCGGAGGTTAAACCCAGGTTGCCCCCTGGTGTTGCACATGAGTCCAGATCGGCGGGAAGAGAGATCTTCAAGAGGGAAGCGTTTTAGCCGAAGATTCGAGTACAGCGAGCAAGAACAACTCCGTGAAGGCCCGCGGAGACAGAAGGAGGCGCGTCGGGAGATAGGACCGCCTAGGAGATCGAGACCGCACTTCGTAGCGAGACGGTTCGGAAAGGGACAGAACGGTCCCACACTCGGAGGA
>NW_027154909.1:0-252 GCF_002600585.1 Cystoisospora suis
CCTTTAACCAGACTTTCTCGCCCACTTGAAACTCCACTGGTCTTCTTCGTTGATTGGCGAAGCGTTGTTGGGCTAACTTGGCCTTGTCCAATTCCATTCTGGCCCTTTGGAGAACGACTTCGGCCTGTAAGGGGAGGTTGGCTGCTGGCACTAACATAGGGAGACCGTATTTCCGACATACAGGTTTGCTTGGCACGAATCCATATAACATTTCAAAAGGTGAAACCTTGGTACTTGCACGAATTGTACTAT
>NW_027154910.1:0-188 GCF_002600585.1 Cystoisospora suis
AGGCCCAAGCCAGCACGGGCTCCAGGGCTATCTGGCATACTGACTCATATTGCGGAGAGATCCTACGGTCTCCTGCCTCCAGAGGAGCTACCAGAGAAAGACGAGATTTTGACCATCACGATCATGCTGGAGAATCGGCTCGTTCCAGCGCTGATGGACACAGGCGCGTCACGCAGCTTCATTCACCC
>NW_027154910.1:447-968 GCF_002600585.1 Cystoisospora suis
AGAAGAAGAGGAACGACGAGGAATGGAAGCATCGGTTGAACGACATAGCGCCAGGACCAGCAGTTACATCGGCAGACGCGGGTCAGCAACGGCAAGGACTCACTTGGCAGCGTGGCGACCCAGTACAGAGGAAGGAGAAGCGGCGAACATTCAGGGAAAAGGAGCGGCGCAAAGCGAAATTTACCGTGAGGGCAGGAGAAGCGACGACACTGCAAGAACAATCGACGGCTGGTAGCCAGCCTAAGGATGCATCGGCCACACCGGAAACGGGCAGCGAAAAGCAGGCGAAACAGAGGGAAGAAGACACCAAGAAGAGCGCCGCACGACAGCGTAAGGAAGAGCAGCCGTTCCTGCTGGAGAGAGCGAACGGGTCACCGGCGGAAATCGAGGGTGAGCTGGAGGTGAGCAAGGGCCTACAACAAAACGAGCGACGGAGCAGCGTGTTGCGTACAGGCAGATTGTGTTCCATTACGCAATTCCGAACCTGGATGAAAAGAGGAGAGGTGGATGTCATTTATGCG
>NW_027154910.1:1527-1769 GCF_002600585.1 Cystoisospora suis
TCGGTCTTTCAGGAGCGCCCTCCACGTTCCAGCGTTTGATGCAAAACGTTTTTCTGGAGGAGCTGGACGATTTCGTTGTAGTCTATCTTGACGACGTCCTTATTTTTTCAAAGACTCGCGAAGAGCACCTCAGGCATCTCCGCCACGTTTTTCAGAGGATGCGCGAGCAGCGTTTGTTTGTGAAGCTCACGAAGTGTGAGTTCGCCACTCAGCGTGTGCAGTACTTAGGGTTCGTAATCGAA
>NW_027154910.1:2243-2513 GCF_002600585.1 Cystoisospora suis
TACACGGTTGGGGTATTGGCTAGACAAACTAGCCGATTTCAATTTGAAAGTTGTGTATAAACCGGGAAAGAATAACGTGGTCGCCGATGCAATCAGTAGGCGGCCGGACTTGGTTTGTGCGCTGCACGGCGTGGCCGCGCCGCGCCCCAGGCAACAAGCGAAGGCGAGCTGGAGGGAAGCCTACGGCAAATGTGCGGATTTCAACAAGGCTTTCAAACTCTGTCAAGCGGAAAATAAAGAAAATAACATTTTGGAAGGCAACCCAGCGTT
>NW_027154911.1:0-12678 GCF_002600585.1 Cystoisospora suis
CCGGGGGACCAGACGACGGGACACAGTCGGCAAACGGGCAGACCGAGCAGGACCAATGACGGGGACCAGACTGATGCACACGGCCGCATTTGAGGACAACAGTCGAACCGCTTGCGAACGAAGACGGCGGCGCCAACATATTCGTCACAACCGGCCGCTCCCCTGCCCGTGTTGGGCTAGGTCTCTCGTAAGACTCCGAGTTGTGATGCCTCCGCGAGGTCGACAGAGACAGGGAATATGAACCCGAAGTGGAAGGCATAGACAAAGAAGACAACGGGGAAGCCCCAGGTGTGGCCACGCTGCTGCCTTCGCCAGTCCCGTGCTTCTCTCTTGGCGGACATCTGGTAGCTCCCGACGATACCGAAGACGCAAGTTCGTCTTCAGTTCCCCCGCCACCTTCCCCGCTCTCCAGCAAACTTTTCCCGAGACCCTTGTCTGAAGCTTCTCCCTTCCCGTCTGCGCAGTCCGTCCCGAAACTGCGCTTCCCTGCCAGTGCCACTTGGCGACCAAGCCCCTCTCCCATTTTCAGCGCGGAACCGCTGCCTACAAGCATTTCTTCCCCCTGCTGCTCGCTGGTGAAGATCTCAATCCTCTCCTCTCCGAACTCTCTTGCATTCGATGGCGTCTGCAATCTGGAGCCAGTTCCTGCGCTGCATAATCCACCTGCCCCCGTACTCAGCCCACCCAGAACATCGCCGACCCAGCTGCATCCAGCAGCTGCTGTCGGGGTGCAAGCAGGTGTTAGCAGAGATGCCGTCGTGCTGATTGTGCTCGTTGCCTGTGCACGAAGAAGGGTCTTGTGACCACCTTCGCGGTCATCGCCCTCCAGTTTGCCACACTCCATGCCGCTGAAGTCGCTGCTCTCGCTGTCTGTCCGGCCCGCTTCCGGGTAAGACTTGTGCCCGCTGGAAATTTCACCGAAAGAGGACAAGCCGTTGGTGTGCTTCAAAAGATCTTTCCCCTCTGCATCCGCCACAGAGTCCGACAGCAGATGCGGGGCATTCATGACAACGGACGAGGCCGTGGGGGAGTCGACTGCTGCCAGGGCATCTGCAGACAGGGGCTCCAGCTGTCTCGGTCGCCCGCCGGAGCTTGCGGCCGAGGTCCAAGAGGCAAGATTCGGAGCGCTTGTCGACGAGAGAGCGTGCAGACCTATGTGCGAGCAGTGCGTCCCCATGTTCCCGGAAGCCGCCAGGACCGAACCTTCAACGAAGCTTGCCGGCGCGTTCTGCGTTTCCCCAACTCGGGCCCGGCCGCCACAGATACAGTCACACCTGGCATCGGGAGGCATGCCAGAAGAGCTGGAAGGGAAATCACCAGGGAAGTGGTAGGCACAACACGGAAGGCGGCGTTCGCTGGGCTCTTTGCTGGCTGCGTGATGGCAGCAACAGCACGCCTCGTGGAGATCTTCTAACAGCGTAAGCAACGTGGAACGGATCTCAACGAAGAAATTCACGGAATCCTCGGGAACGAAACATCGGCACGGACCGTGGGAAGCTGTGCTGCCCACCAACGTCTGAAAAACACGCAGGACGCAAGTGAGCAAACAGAACACAAACCCTGCACGCACTGTCTCCAGGGTAGAAAACGGAGTAGTGCGGACATCTCGCCACACAAATCGACGCCGTCGGTCACGCGCCGAATTCAAGTCCCTGATGAACGCAAACCAACGGGGGCACCTACCACTCTAGCACACTGACGTGCTCAGCAAACGTGACCCCGGCTACAGTGCCTCTACCGCTCTCAGAGTAAAAATGCTACACACTACTGTCGCAAAGGTCCTGAGACCAACACAGACACAGCAACTCGTACTGCAAGTCGGTCCGCATGTTGGCGCTTGAGCCGACGCCTTTAGACACCACTTCTTGGAGACGAACATAAAGACTTGTTTATCCGGGAGACTTACTTCAGTTACGCTCAGCAAAGGAGTGCCAGTACCGCCGCTGCTGCTGTCCGCCCCTCTCTCACACCGCGTCCCGACTGCTGGAGCCGCACTAGCAGCCGCGAGGCGAGCGCTGCAAGAGAAACCCCGGCTTGATGGTGCGAGGGCAGTCGCAGACGGAGGGATAAGAGGCCTGACAAGGAGAACAGAATCTTCACTCGAAAAGCTATTTTTCTCGAAATCAAGAGGAAGTCTCAAAGACCCATCTGCTGCCGTCTGCATTTCTGTTGCTGCTGTCGCACTTGTGACACCCGTTCCCGAATCTGCCTTGAAGCTGGCAGATTCTGCTTCTTGGGCACCGCCGGGACAGCGTGGTTGCCCACGATTTTCAGCAGCACCATCTGACTCAACGCGGCTAACTTCCCCATCACACAGCTGGAGCGGTCCAGGGCATCTGGCACCGGTGAGCGGTGGAACCCGACCTTGCAGCCGGAACGAGGGACCGACGCGGGGAGATCTTGATGCGCTGAACACAACTTGCCGCGCGAAGCGTGAAGCAGACGACAACGGCGAAGAAGTGGGAGTCAAGGGAAAGCAGTCTGTCGCATGCGTCGTCGGGTAAAGAGGGAGAGAGAGATCTTCTAAATTAAGCAAGGGCAGCGACTGAGCGCTATCTTCTTGTACCAAAGCTTCTTTACCGTCCCTCATGACAGATTCGCGCTCAGCGTCTTTCCCCTTCTTCACGCGAATGCAAGTGTCATTTTGAGACACGTCTGTACACACAGTGGAACAGCTAGCAACTGAGCAATCAACGACATTCGTAGTCGCGTCACTTGGAGACTCTTGCGGTCCATAATTATCCACCCCGTCTGATCCAGGTGCACTCCGTGACGAAAAGCAAGCTTGTCCCACACCTTCCTGCTGATCCGAGTCAACCGGCTGACTCCTTTGGTTGTCCCCTCCGATCTGTCCTTTCCTACCCCCTCCTGCCGAGGTCGTACTTTCTCCGGAAGTGGAACTCTCTTGCTCGCCTCCCAGATCCACTGAAAGAGACAGGAGACGAATCATGGTGGCTTGCTTCGCCCCCGCTCCTCCGCAGTCATGCTCGGTGTTCCCCTCAACCTCCTTTGCGACGCTACTGTCCACGTCTCGTCTCCCACGTGTCCACGACACACCCGCACAGCTCTCCGTGGGCTGTCTGTCAAATGCAGAACGCACCGCCGTCTCGAACACAGGGAAACTCTCAGGGATGTTCGCATCACCGACAGGTGTGCTGCTATTCGCACCATGCGGAGGAAGGTTTTCACCGTTGTTCGCAGGCCCAGCCGCAGCTGTCTGGTTACCTCTTCCCACTCCCCCGCCCCTACCTCTCCCTCTTCTGCGCCCTCCTCCCCTACTTACTACGCCTGCTTCCTCCTCTCTCCGTCTCGGCGGCGAAGCATTACGGCTCGCGGAGACGCTCTGATTCTGTAAGTGCATCTGAGACAACTGCCTCATGCTGGCTACGCCACCACGTCGCCGGGAATGCAGTGTCGCTTCAAGTCGGGCGTGGAAGTCACCGAGAAGGAAACTGCTGCCGCGTCCTTTCCCGAAGCGCCCGGGTGACGAAATTTTCATATCCGCTTCGCAGTTTTTGTTTGGGTCCACACATGAAGGACTATCCTCCTCGTTATCCTTCACTCGCTTCTGATCAGGATAAGAGCCTTGGTATCCTGAAGTACCTTGCATGCCGACTGGAAATTTCCTCGAAGAGGAAACGAAGGCCCGCTCAATTAATGAATCTTCCATCGGACTCTCAGGAAGCTGCGAAAGAGACTGTTCTCGCTTGCACGCAGACCTATTCTCGGGCAGAGAGGACAGCGCGCTCCCAGCGTCCTCAGTTCTAATCTCCTCCGAACATCCAGCCGACACATCCTGGAAAGCAGCTTGATTCACGGCACTACGTAGAAGAGCTTCAGCCCGTTTTCGTCTTCCGAGAACAGACACGGGACAATCCACCGACACCGAGCGAAGAATGTTTGTGGGAGACGAGCTTCTTTCTGCCGACACACCACCAAACCTCCCGCCCACCACCGGCAAGTCCCCTATTGCCGACGAGAGACTCGGCCATTCCTCTCCATACTCACACTTCACTAACTCCTCGGAACGAGATGTACAGAACTTCTGCGGCATGGTATCAAGTCTTCCATCTACGGACAACTGCTGGTCTGGTGCATTAAGAAAGAGAGTGGAAAAAAGTGAAGACGACGCAGAATTCTCGGCACCCCGTCGCACAACTGAAGAAGAAAGGGGACTTCCGCCCCGCGCTAAATTGGCACCCCCGTGCAGCGAGTCTCCTATTGAGGACCACGGAAGACCCAAGGATTCCCCTGCTATCTCCCTTCCTTCGTCACTGGCGTAAAGACAAGTAGGCGAGAACACTTCCGTTACACTCGATGGAAGAAACCCCACGTACTGGTCATACTCGGTCAAACATCTCCGCAAATGAGGCGAAGCGACTGCCTTCGGTCCTGCGGCAAAGTTTGCCACTGCACGCGAAACCAGAGAGGGGCTTTTTGCCAGGAATTCGACGGCGCTTCGCCGGGGAGGAGATGACGGGCCGGCCTCTGGTGAAGGAAGCAACTGAAGACGCAATCCGTGACGCTGGCGAGGGAGATCCATGGCGAGAAGCTGAAGACTGAGAAGGTGGAAACTGAAGAATTACAGACAGATGCACTACCTTACCAGGACGCAGTCTTTCAACAACGAAAGCACGAAGTCACACGAGAAAAAGGACTACGGATGAGATGTCACGGAAATGCTTCGAGATGTCATTGTGTTGAGTTTGTGGAATTCGTCAGATGGCGCAGGTTTTCTAGCAATCGTTACAAAAGTAATGAAAAACGATGACCGGCGATGTCGCTCACTGTATGTGCCGAATAACAACGTAAATACATACCCCGACCCCAGGTACAAATGGCAGGCTGCCAGGATCCGGGTTGCTCCTTGGTAAGGCTGCGTCAGAAAAACAACACTGCGCCGGATTTCGGTACGCAGGTGGTGTGGGGCAGAAGCCGCTGTACATCCAAAGCACAACATCCACTGAAGGTCCGGACTGCCGGGAACAGCGTGAGTCTACCACCGTGCTTTAAGCAAAAAAAACAATTTACATACCTTTGTGCCAGGCGACCATAACACTACACAGCAGGACAGCACGCCCAGTGTATACTCGGCTTTGGGTTAGACCGGCAGGCGTGAAGGTGTGCTACAACAGGAAGCGTGCTGCGAGATCTCACAAACAGTCCGCTGCCGCAGGCAGTCCTCGAATGGTTACGACGACAGGCCTCATCAAAGAATAGCACCGGGGCGACAGCATAGCAACCCCAGCCTTCCGACAAGTCTACGGAAGACAAACGAGACAGCACAAGGGTACAGAAACGCAGGGCACGTTTACCCTCGGTGAGATTAGCGAGACACGTATGTATGGCACAGGCATGCGCTGGCAGTGACCCCCTTTCCGTGGGAGAGGCGTCGAGCCACCTCAGAAAAGGGACAGATAACCGACAGAGTTCTTGGCCAACAGGGAAATGGGGACTCAGCTTGGAAAACGAGTGACTTCCTGAAACAACGTTTTTGAGATAAGCACCCTGGCCCTCGGCCGCCAAACCTGCCGGCCTCGCTGCAAGGCCCGCTCCACGCGCAAGTGACGAGCAGTGTCAAAACTTTCCCACGAATCATGGAGTAATCCACAGACCCGACAGCCCCTGTAGTGCAGGACGGCCAGAAATGGGAAACCAGTGGCAAACGGGAAACCGGTAAACTTTACGGAGTCTCTAAAATGCGATGAGGGGAGCGCGACCAAGGTTGCCCTTTGTCTCATGCGGCGCATCAGCGGCGACAACTGCGCAGGGAGGCCGGTCTAGCCAGAGCTTTGAAAAAGGATTCAGCTCAGCCGACGAGCACAGGCGCGACAAGAATACGAAAGCAGTCGGACGCGCCACCTTGCTGTGTCCACAGGACAGGAACGAAAGAAAAAATGAGTTCAGCGACCAGGGAATGTACTGCGCTGCAACGAGCGACCTCGGAACTACCGGTGCCTGCGCCCTGGTACGCACTGATTGACGGATGGACACACACTTCAATCCTGCAGCTGGGCACAAACAGCGAATGCAAGAGCGCATTCCCGGCTGTCGGGAGACACTCGATTGGCGCGAAGTGCGCGGAGCAGAACGGGTTCCCCTGAAGGGTGGGGAGCTGCCCTCCTTGGCACGACCGGATGTGATGCCCAACGGCTGCCAAGCTGGTGGCGGATTAACAAAAACGAGGTTGAAATTTATGTGGCGGATATCAAAAAACGCGACCAGTATTCCTTCACAATACCTTTGAAGAGGTTAACAGACGCACCACCTGCCGGTGACAGAAAACGGAGGGCGAGCCACGGTTACCCGCAGCTGGTTCGCAGCCTCCAGTTGAGGGGCTCCGCTCGGCGAGGACGGTCGATGGTGGAAAGGCCTTTCCAGTTGATGCGCCTTAAAGAAAACGCAAGCCCCAGTGTTGGAACTCGTTTCAAAGAAACACCAACAAGAAGTGAACACCAACGAGTAATCACAAGAGTCCCGAGACTTATAGCACTCGCCTAGCGGCGGGAGGACGCTCGAAGCGCCATCTGCTGGCGGAGGGAATGCGAGGTCCGACGGTCGGTGGACACCCCAGTGAAGCAGTAGTGCAGTCGGAAAAAAACTCCTTTCGCTTAAGCGATCTCTCATGCGGCTATTGGCCGTTGAAAATAAAGCAAGCCAGAGTTTGTGGGAATGGCAGAAACTCCGACACGCAGGAAACTGCAGTGAACGATGCCCTCCGATTACACTGAACACACCAGGTAATGATGTTTGAGCCCGCCCTCGGCGTCCAACGGCAAATGCGCCGCCCGCCTCCCCGCGCCCTTGTATTCAACTGTTGCAGACCCCCTGACGGAGAACCGTCACGAGTGGCAACAGCGGAGTGGATCGCGGTCACAACGCTGAGGAGGGTGGAGGGTGGTCCTTGGGAAACGGAGAAACGCGCTTGCGCACCCTCCCTTTACCCTCTTCTCCCCATGTGTGCAAACCGTAAAACAACAGGTACTTAAGTATAAATGC
Organism: Cystoisospora suis; assembly: GCF_002600585.1. Lineage (NCBI taxonomy): Eukaryota > Apicomplexa > Conoidasida > Eucoccidiorida > Sarcocystidae > Cystoisospora > Cystoisospora suis. The sequence goes on from NW_027154911.1 coordinate 7,000, forward strand.
GTTGCTCTTCCAAACGGGGAGGGCTAGTCTTCAGTTTGGCCAAGAAAAACGGTTCAAGAAATCTCTCCCCGCCCCGATGCGCTTGCGTTGTTCCGTGTCCTTGGGGCTCCCGTCTTTTCCGCCGCCGAACAAGCCCCAATCAGGAGAAGCACTCGATCTGACGCGAACTACGTCCTCATTCGCTCATTTGGTCGATACGTTTCGAAGAAGATCGCGCTGGGGCCGAGTCTGCAACACAAACAGCCGTCGACAAACAGAACTTTACTAAAGGGAGAGGTGAACTCTGCTCGCTGCGTGACACGTAGGAGGGAACACAGCGGGGACGAGGGTGGGGGGACACACGTTGGGGGTGGCGTAATCGCCCAGGTTACAGCGTTTTGAGAGAGCTAAGACCACGGCTGACGACCAGCCAGCAAGACCCTCTCAAATGGTGGGTGAGCACACACTCGGAGGACTGTTGTCATACCGACCGATGCGAAAACAGTTCACGCCGGCAGGAGGTCGTCGGTTGCACACCAAGCCATGGCAGCAACGTCAAACGCTGCGGTGTGTCAAGGGTGTAGGGTCCTGAAGCGGAAAGGCGGGTCTGCATAACAAGGTCAGGCCACTTGTGACCGGGTTTGACAAAAACGCTGTCCTGGCAGTGCGTACTTTTCTCTGTAACTGATGGCATTCCCTTGTACATTTTCTCGCTCTCGAGGCCACCTCTGGGGACTAAATATCCCAACAGCTCCACCTTGGTCGCTTGAGGCTGCAAGAATGGTGACCTGCTGGAGTTCCTCGTAACACACGATACCAAAGCTCTTCCTAAGCGCCACAAGAACCCAAACTCTGCGCTGGTAAGCCTTGAGTCCTACGGAGTCCCAGAACCAGCGAATCTCGAACCTGTTTCTGCGCGGACTATTGCCTGCCTGCCACGTGTGTCGCGCGACGTTGTTGGGTGGCTGGCAGTAGAACGATTTAAATATGCAGCCGAAGCGTCAACTGACGACCCACCACTCTCGTGGGCCTAGCGGCACTTGAGCTGAGCTACTCCTGAGCGACAGGAGCTGGCTACACCACTTAGAAGATAGAAAGGGGTCCAAGATAACGCTCAGCAGAACTTCCGCGTTGCGCTGTTTCATATCCTGGTTACCTCGCATAGTTCACATAGAAACGTGCTCAGAGGTCCAACAGCATCTGCGTTATCCACAGGGGAGCTGATGTGTTTGTCAGTTCGGTTTCAATTGCGATAGTGACAGCAAAACGCTCTTGCGCAAGAAATTGTTGTACAAACGCTTCGTGACGGAGTCTCCGGGAGTTGCCATCCGCTCACCGACGTCTCCAAAAAACGAACACCTGGAGGTATCCGGTCGGGCATGTACACGACACTCTCCTGCACTAAAACCAAATGCGACGCAGTAACCTGCGAGCCGTTGAAGGCCTTCGGCCGTCGACCTGAGGACAACCGTGCATACTGATTTCAGATGTCCCAGGTAGACAGTGTCGAATTCCGGTTGCGACAAGGCAGTCACCTCTGCTGAGGCATTGCCTGTGTCGCTGCTAGTAATATGTCACCCCTCCCGACCTCCCGAGTGTGTTGTCGGTTCTCTCTAAGATCATCCGGCGGGGCCTCGTTGCGATACAGGCTCGCTCTCTCCTGGAACTCGATCCTCCAGCGCAACAGGTAAGGCGCAGGCGGAACCCAATACCCCAGTCGTCCCCACCGCCATGCCCGGCAAAGCGAGTGCACGGCAGGGGCGACGACTGGGATATGGGCTCCTTCTGCACCTTATCTGTTCGACCTGACACATTCTGTTCTTCACTCGACTCCCCCACCCTGTTTAACTGTTCATTCTCGTGGGCCGCCTCTAGGGAACCCTTCCTCAAAGAAGCGGTAACCGGCTCATTGTATCCTTGTGCGGGCGCCGCCTCCCCGTCTCTCAGCTCTGGCTTTTCCAGGTTGAGCATTCTCGCAAAAAGCCGGAAAATAGTGGTTTCATAGAAATCAGTGACTGCGCCATACGGTATTGACAACTCAGTAAAGGGTTACTGCTATCTTGCTTGAGTAGCTGTGGGATTCTGTCACACACTGCACTTCGTGTGACGGTGCGAGCACACCATCAGTTAACAGTCCTTGCTCTAGGGTCGAAAGGGGGATCCACTGTCGCCAGGATCTCCACAGATGGCAGGCACCGTCGCGGACATTACCTATCGCACTCGGACGTCATCTGGTGCAGGCTGTAGCACACTTTAAAACTTCAGATATTCCTACACCATTCCAGTCAAACGCTGTGTGCAGGAATATAACCGGGGTGCTTCTAACGTTTGTGAAAACGCGTTTCAAGCCTCGCACAGAAAGCCTCTGCACTAGCAGAAGCGCGTGGCTAGAGGCCTCTCGTGAGAGGGGTGGAGAGAGAGGCCACGGGGCAAGAGGTGTACGCACAGTATATCATTAAGACGGGAGACTGACCATATTTTCGACTTTCAAGAGACCGCATACTAAAAGCGCGCAGCTATCCACCGCCAACACCAAATAGCACTCTCGCGACCGTACGGAATGTAGCTTAGAGAGTACCACATATAAGCAAGCCACTGGACAGTGAGACATATGATTACCAGTGGCACGACGGGAAACAACGTTGCACACAACAGAGTTGAAAGGATGCTGCCTGCAAAAACGGCAGAACTAACCATACGTGACTGGTCCGCCATCCCACGCAGCTGTCGACGGAAGCCAACCAGAAAGCCTGTGCCTAGGAGACCCACGCAATTTCCCAGAGTATACGCCACAGCAAACCTAGTGTTTTTCCCAGTGACTAGATCTTGAAAAGAACCTGACAAAAGAAAGAAGCGACACAAACGTACACAGTAGTCTTCCTCAGCACTTGCATGAGTCGTCATTGCCGCACAACCTGATCAGCACCCAGGCTTAGCCGCATGGCCCCCGCGCGTTCACGTCCGAACACGTGTGCGGATTCCACAGGTGGCAACTAGGACAAATGTGTCTCGGCTGTTCCGAAAGCGGAGCGACACGTACTATATTACAAAGAGATAGCGGATGAAAGGCTTCGGTGATTCACGACACTAAGGATAGTGAGCGGAAGACAGCATCTCAAATTAGGCTATTCCTCTTGCTTTTTCATCGCGGCAGCGACTCCATGGGTCTCCAAAGCACACGGGGATGACTAATTTGAACGTCCCCGGTCTATAATCTTGTCCAAACTCTGTCTTTGAGAGCAGCGAACACCTCTATATGGCCTAGGGACGCTTCAGGGCCGATTGTCGCCTGATGCGAAAGAGGATCTCAGAGACACATAGGGCTATCGTGTGTTCGTTCCTGCCTGCTGGGAAAGGAAGATCTCGCTGTGTCAAGCAAGCGACTCGGAACTCTCTCATTCTAAACCTTCGGAGCCACGGGAGTACAAGTCTTTCGGCGTTTCCTTTTCACTTGGCATGGGACGCGGATGTCTTGTGAAAGTATCACGCCTAAAGATGCTTGTTGCGCTTACCGAGTGACAAGGCGGAAATGCCCACTCCTCCCAGAAAACACGTGAGCCAGGCAAGAAGCCGTTCAGTCGTCGTCAAGGCCGGAAAACAGAAGCAACAGTTTCCTTCTTCCTCCTCTGGAACCCCGGCCTCCAGCTCATCCGTGTTCAGTGACCGCGACGAGAATGCAAGCAGGCGATCAGATAAATCCCGAACAGAGTCACCTCTTCCCCTACTTTCTCCTCGTCGCTCCCCTCTACACGGAGGCGCACGGCCACCGGTAGGATCGCCGACGCGCCGACTGTCATCTCGAGACGCGGGTGGACCATGGAGACTTAGGACAGACTGCGACATCCTGGCAAGTCGGAGTGCAACAAGAGCGAGCAACTTGGGAAGACGAAGAAACACTTCTCTTTATACATCCAGAGTCACATGCACTTCCCGCTTCCCCGCGGACCGGGGTAAGAACCCAGGCACGATACTTCTTCGGGAGTCAGACACGAAGACGGCCATTTCACGAATACATCGCTATGCGTACACAAACCGCACCACCGAGCAGCGTAACCGTTCCAGACGGTGAAAAGGTAAGATTTCCAGAGAAAATCTGTCCAACCCGGTAAGTGTGAAAAACTCAACAAGACATCGCGCGTTTCAAAACTCATGAATCCATTGTGACCAACGGAATACAGTCAGCACGTGAAACACTTCGATACGGATATTGGAAGATTGACACCGCGTCCACCAGAAACGCTCAGCATAGACATGGACTTCCTTAGTTTTTCAGTAAAACGCACGATAAGTGAGAGTGACATCCGAGAAGACGGTTCCTTCAGGGACATCTTGCTGTCAGGAAACCCGGCATGCTATAGGCTACTGCGGAAGAGGGAGTCGATGACCTAGGAGAAAGCCGTGAACGAGAGGACAGTACGCGGGCTCAGCCTGCAGTGGACGACTACGGCGTAGAAACTCAACTCTTTGAAAATGCAAATATTGCTGCTCTACAGTAGTGACTGCCCTGAGTTTACGAAGGGGGCGGCGGGGCAAAAAGCAGAAGAGAGGAAAAAGGTTCCTGAAAGCAAGCGCGAAACCTACGCATTCTCCGACTGGAAACCGCGATATCAGGCGAAGGCAGTAAGGCTGCTGGTCCCGTCGCAGTCGTACATTCACATAGATTTTTCCATGCGCGGAACCAACAGCTTTGTGCCAGAGAGCTATTAGCTCACTAGCAGCGCACAGTGAAGCCGATAGTGAATAGCGGTGGCGAGCGGACAACATCTCAGACGCTCCACAACAACAGGACCAGCTGCCGGAGGTGAGAAGCTGGAAGTAGAGAAGAAGAGTTGTTACAAAAGTCAAGCAGGGGCGCAGGCGAGACGAGCGGACGGGCACGGGCGCGCGAGAAACTGGGGGGGGGGCGGGGGACGGGGCCGAAGAGCTGAACCCTGCCGATCAAAAAAGGGACGGATTCGCCGCCCAAAGAAAGGCCCAGCACGTTGAGTCGCCCGATAACGCCTCACAGTCGCACAGCGAAAGAAGTAATACCCTGTCAACTGATATAATGACAGCACTTTCAGGCCAGTCCGCCGGCACCATGTATAGACAAAGGTTATCCCTGGCGCGGAGAATGCCACCTGTTAGCATCAGTCGGGGGGCTACATGCAATCGACGACTTCTCGTCGATCAAGAGATGCTGCTGCAAGCGAAACAAGAGGGCGCCATATCACTTTTGCATCTAATCACCGCTGGTGCGGGCTACACATGCGTGTGAATCTTCTAACATGAGGTTGGGCTACATGTGAAGTGTTGTCTCGTGCTCGCGTGACACTGAGTTCCTTCTCCGCTCGAGGGGCCGTGTTCGTGGGGGCCGGGGTCGCTCCTTAGCGGGAGAAAAGCTTTGCGCCAGTTCGCTCCGGTTAGACCGGGCAGAGCTGACACGATACCTGAATGACATTGTACCACCGAGTGGCCCATGCATCGGGAGGGTGCAAAAAGATGCCACTTTCGTTGCGGCCCAAACGACGCCTTGTGAGCTCACTGGGGCTTCTAAGGCCGTATTCGTCGTCTTGCTGTCTTGGATGCGGTTGTGCGCCCAACCTCAACGTTTCAACACAGACAAGCTTTGCACCCAAATCGTCTCACGGGCAGAGTCCCAGAGCAGACGAGAAGATTGCGTCCTTGTCTTGCCTTCAGGTATCGTTTGCTGCGCGAGGA
>NW_027154912.1:0-26588 GCF_002600585.1 Cystoisospora suis
ATATATATATTTATATATGTACACATTCATAGATATTTCCATCTATATATCTCTCATATGTATCTACACGGTCACATCTATCTAAATATGTAATATCAGTCTACATATGTTTCTCCCTATCTATATGTGCGGGATGGAATGTATATATGTCTGATGCTTGTTCTATTATAGTAGATATGTCTCGATTTTGCATCTCTTTCTCACTGTCTCTCTCTCTACGAAAATGTCGTGGGGTCTTGCTCTTCTTCTCGACAAAAGTGAAGGAAAGAAAGGAGATCTAGAGTGTGTTTCTGTCCCATGCATTGTCTATCTAGCCATGACTAGATATCTCATTCTCCATCATCATGAACTATCTTTCTTTGTTTCTTTCTCACTCTTTCTTTTTCTTTCTTTCTTTGTGTCTGATAGGTGGTCTTGTATGACGGGAGTAAGAAGGTGTCGAGTCCTAAGGTGTCCTTTGGCCGTATGATGAGAAATACGTTAAGGTGGGATCCCTTCGCTCGGCTCATCTTAACCGGGGGCTTTGGAAATCTTGCAGGAGATGTCGATGTATGGCATAAGCAACAGAAAAAAGTCGTCTCCAAAGCTCATGTACGCCGTCTCCTCCTCTTTCTCCTTCTTCTCATCTCTTCTTCTTCTCCTCTTTCTCCTTATCTACCATTCATCTATCTATCCTGTCGATATCGAATACATATATGTCTTGAGAGACGCACAGAGAGAGAGAGAGAGAGAGCACCGCAGAACTCTGCTTGTTTCAGTATGGATAGATACATCATATATCGATCTATATATATAGATATATGCATCTGGAATCTGTCTATCTTCTGTCTATCTGCCTCGTTGTCTTCGTCGTCGTACATGTTAACGTACGCACACATTCGTGCCATGCTTGGATGTTGTCTGTGAGCCCGATCTGCATGCATGCATCGATTCGCCGGCTCTACCTCTTTTTCGGTGTACATACATCTCGTCCAACCATCGCAGCTGCATGTGTCAATGCACCTGCTGCTCCTGCTGTTGGTAGGAGGTCTTCTTTTTCTTCTCTTTCTCTGTACTTTTGCTTGAGTCTTCGTAAGGGGGGAAGAACAAGAAGAAAACGTCAATACTCGAATTCATTCTCTAGAAACTAACTTTGCATGCACCCAATTCTATACCCCTGGGTAGCTTCTTACATATATATACACATATATATACACATACATATATATATATATGTATGTCGATGTCCCTGGGTATATCTATGTGCATGTGTTTGTGTGAGATGGGTGGGGTCTCTTTGATTTTTCTTGCATGCAGTTTGACGTATGCATGACGTGTGAATATGTCTGTATGTGTGTATATCTCACTACTGCATGCATTAGAAGAAGCTTGTCTGCTGAATGTGTCTAAGAAGAGAAAGCACTAAAAAGAGTCAAGATAGTCATAAGAGGTCAAGGAGGTTGTTTCTCTCCTTTTCTTTTCTTTTCTCTCTCAACACTCTCATCGTTTTGTGCTTCTTGCTTCTTCTCTAGTTGTATGTGGATCAACATGTATGTATGAATATGTATATATATGTATATGTATGTATATGTATATATATGTATTGACAGGACGTTCACACTAGAGTATTTGATTCCTTCCTTTGCATGCAATTCAAGAAACAATCTTTCTTTCTCACTTTATCTTTCTCACTCTATTTTATCTTTCTTTCTCTCTGTGTTGGTATGCTTTTCGTGTAGGCTCCTTGTAGTGTATGGTGTGAGTTAACACCTGACGGCCTGCACTTCGTCACAGCCACGACCTCTCCCCGGCTCAGAGTAGACAACCATCTCAGCGTAAGATATCTCTCTCTCTTCTTCTCTCTCTCTTCTTCTCTCTCTCTCTCTTTCTCTCTCTTTCTCTTTCTTTCTTTCTTTCTCACTCTTTCTTCCTTTCTTTCTTGAGTATCCAAGGAGATATCACTGCATGCACATTTTGGTACAGGTCATCCAAGTATTCGGGGTCTATGTATGTCTGTATTCACACACGCATACACATACATGTATACACGCTTGTATTAGCGGATAGTTGAAGAGATGAAAGATCATAGTAGGTACAGAGATACATGAGAGATAGAGTGTGGTACATCCGGCAGCATGAATCTATGAGAGACAGGAGAAGAACAAAAGCGCAGAGAAGTCTCTTGTGTCTCTCCGTGGTAGGTAGAGATAAAAAGAAAGCTCGGGGCGCCACGCTGCTTCGTCACGAGCCTCACGTCTAGGCCTTTTCCTCTAATTCTTTACACCCTGTCTAGATTCAAGCTCTCCTCCCCATGTCTCTTTCCTTCTTTCTTTCTCTCTCTTGATCTATCCATCTGTCTATCTATCGTGGTCTGTTCCTTCTTTTTCTTGACTCTAGAGACATTCTTCCGTAGTGAGAAGAGAATGACTGAATGAGAAACGAGGAGAGAATGATAGAGAGAGGAGAGAAGGACGAAGAGACACAGGTGAAGAGTCAAGCAACTCAACCTGTCTCTTCCTTACGTCTCCTTCAACCGTCATTTCTTTCTCTTTCTCTTATCGACTCTAGTGATCTCTCTTCTTCTCGTCTCTTGCTTGTTCTTTTCTCTTCTCTTTCTTTTTCTCTTTCATTCGCCATTTCTCGTGTCTCTTCTGGACAGAACGTCGACACAGGAGAAAGAAAGACACACAAGAAAAGAACGTGTCGACACTCCTTCCTCTGTCGATATCTGCCTTGTCTTTTCGGGGACATCCCTCCTCTCAATCCTCTCGGTCTTTTTCTCTCTTCTCTTTCTTTCTTTGTAGATTTACAGTGTCAGAGGAGGTCATCTTCTTCATCGGACTGACTTTCCTGTTCTCTTTCATGTTCTTCCTCGGCCCCCTTCTCCCTCCGTTCTCCCATCTCTCAACCAGAGACAATCGAAGGCTCTTCAGCAATATCTAGCTGACCCGCAAGCGCTGGCTGCAGGTCTAGAAGTCCCAGGAAGAACCGATGGCTCCTCATCGAAGCCCCAAGGCTTCACACCAGCGAATAGCGGGCAAGGTGTCTCTTCTTCTTCTACTGTAGGGACAACAGGGGGAGCAGCGCCGACTGCGTCGAAGGGAGTGTATCGACCTCCTAGTTCAACAGGTGCATTGGCTGCGAGATTACGGGCCGAAAGGCAAGCGACGGTAAGGTCTCTCTTTCTCTCTTTCTTTCTCTCCTTCTTTGGTCAGATATTCCTCGGTAAGGTCTCTCTTTCTCTCTTTCTTTCTCTCCTTCTTTGATCAGAAATTTCTTTCTGTGTTGCTCCCCACGTCATGAAAAGTTCATTGAAGGGGTAGAGTCTCTCTAAATCTGCATGCAAACCCGCTCTCTCTTCTGTTAGGTGTACGGATCTCTATATGATGGATGCGTAGATACTCCATATCGTTTCTCTTTCTCCATAGTCTCTCTCCATATACGTGTATGATCTGTATATACTCTTATATATGTGTACATAGTTATATCTCTATACATATAGGCAGATCCATCTGTCTATGTCTCTCTACAATGTGATGAAGCCTCTTCATACGTCCAGGCGTGTTTGTCTCTATTGTTTCGATTCTGTCGAAGCCATGCTATCTGTCCGTCTATCAATCTCTCTAGATCTATATGTATGGATGTATGAATATGTGGATATACATATATCTCTATATATCTATATATATATATATCTTCATATATCTATATATATCTTCACTTCATGTATGTTGGTACTGTGAAGTTTATCTACCCCCTCTTTTTCTCACGATGTCCCCATCTAACTGCCTCCGCCTCTCTCTCTCCTCTCCGTATGTATCTCTCTATACATTTGCCTATGCATATATATATATATGTCTATGTTTGTCCTTATATTCCGGCGAGGATGACGTGTTTGGGCTTTGGTGATCTCTTCCTCTTCTTCTTCTTTTTGCCTTTCGAAGAATGTGTGGGGCATCCTTGTTCATCTACAAGTTGGCTGAGAAGAACTCCCCTTTTTTTTCTTCTTCTTCCTTATCTCTTCTCTTTCTTTTTTCTTTGTTAGGTGAATAGTAGTTCATTGGCTTTATCTCGAGGATCGACAGGAGGAGGTCGACTTTTCTTCCTCCTCTTCCTGTCTTTCTGCNNCAGCAGGAGGAGGAGGAGGAAAGAAGAAAAAGAAATAGTGACCACCACTGCTATAAAGACAATCTCTCTCTTTCTCTCGTCTTTGTTTCTTCTCACTCTCTTGAATCGTCTAGTTGTCGGATTCTTCTATCATTTCTCTCTCTCTCTCTCTCTTCAATCCGTGTAGGATGCTTTCCTGTAGTTTCTCCTCTTTTTCTTCTTTTTCGGTGTGAACTTGGGATTTCTCCCGAGGGTAACGCGGGTTCTTCTTCTTATGTCGATCGTGACAACTCCTGTTGACAATTCTTCTTCTTTCTCTTCTTCTTTCTCTTCCTCTTTCTCTTCTTCTTTCTCTTCTTCTTCATTCTATTTCGGTAGTTCTCTTCTACTAGAGTCGCATATGCCGACTTACGAGGATATAGAGAGATGTGCAGAGATACATGTGAAGACAGACAGAAAGAGATAATAGATCAAAGATACGTAGAGAGATAGATCAAGAGATGGAGAGAGATATCTAAGGAAAGCCATCGAGTCTTCGTAATGAGAAGGAGAAGGAGGGATAGGAAGGAGAAAGCCCCCCTGGCTGTGGCTCACAGCAGTAGTAGTAGTAGCAGTCGCAGTAGATTACCACTATAATATGACTGCCACTATAAGATCGCCTATCACTAAAACTCCTGTAGCTAATAGTACTACTACTAGTAGTAGTAGGTTTGACTACTACTCCGGCCCCTCCTATCACTACTGTAGTTCGGGGGGGGTAGCTAGTATTTCTTTGGTAGCTGCCACAATAGCAACTGTAGCTACGACTGCAATAAGAACCCTAGCACCTACTACTTCTGCTATAATAGTTACTCGTATGAATACAGTGGACTACTTCCGTTTGGTTGACGACGGGGTGTACATACACCTGGATAACTACATGGAAGATCGACTGGTACACAGAATCCAGATAGCTCGCTAGCTGGACTTAGCTAGATGGAGGATTATGAACTTAGATTTTGGAGAGTTCTATGAGAAGGCTTTTATGTCTTTGTTAAGACAACACTGACTGCTCTAAAGGAGAGAAGATAAGGAGACATGTCTGTCTCCAAGTGATCTATAAAGAGAGAAGACCCGAGACAGAAGAGAAAGAATGGCATGCAGGATCGAGAGAATAAGGACAAGAAGATTAGAGAAGAAGAAGAAAAAAGGCAAAAAGTTTGAAAAGGAGAGCCAGTCATTCTTTTGTAGTAGTGTGGGACAGTCAAAAAGGGTTAAGAGAAAGAAAGAAATTTTCGTCTTCTTTTTCTTTATCGTGTCTCTCTAGATGGGCGGTCGCATAAGTAACTATTTCGAACAGCTACGTCTATGTGTGAGAAGAAGAAGAAAGAAAGAAAGATCGATAAAAGGCCTTCATTGCTCGTGCCGTAGTCGTTATTTCTCTCTCTCTTTCTCTCTCTTGCATCACCATACATCGATCTTTTTTGGATTTCTTCAACTTTTTCCTTTAGTGTTTCTCTCTTTTTATCTCTCCTTCCTTCTCTACAGACGCCATCCGTCTACGTGTATGTAGACATATGTATATATGTATATCTATGTGTATATGTATGCCTAGAGTAGTAGTTTAGATAAGCATATCGTATATCGACTGCTACAGTGCCTCTCTCCTACCAAACCTTTTTCATCTTCTTTATTCTCATCCAAGTTGCTCTCTTTTCTCCCTTTTTCTTCCTTTGCGTCCTCGTTATCTCTTTCTCTATCCTTTTCTATCTATCTATCTTCAATCTATCTGTCTCTTCTTCGGGGGTTTGTAGAATGTGTGTGCTACTTTTCTTCTTTTTCTTTCTGTTCCACGAGATACCTCCTCGTCTTTCCCTTTCTTTCTTCTTTTCTCTTTTCTTTCTTTCATTCACGATATTATAGAAAGAGTGACAGAGAAAGAGACCAACCGCTTAAAGCTTTCTTTCCTTTTCTTTCTTCCTTCTCTTGCTTTTCTCGATCGCTATAAACACCTATAGACACCCCTCTATCTATCTCTACTCTACCTTTAATCTCTGCATGTCGAATCTATCACCAATTAAGGAAGAAGTCTTTCTCTTTCTTCTTTTTTACTTCTCAAAAGATCTCTAAGCCATAAGCAAAAAGAATTCACACATAACTACAACTACTACTACCCCAGCTACGACGGGGGGGGGGAGCCTACTACTCTCTACATTCCTTTTCGACATAGAAGAGAGAAACAGAGATAGATAGATAGATAGATAGAGATATATTGAGAGATAGAGCGAGATAGACAGACAGAGATACATAGAGAGAGACCTCAGTGAGATAAAGATAGAGATAAATAGATAGGTAGATAGAGATAAAACTAGAGATAGACTAAGATATAAGAATTATATAGATGTCTGTATACGACAATAAGGAAAAGAAGAAGAGTAGTAGGAGGGAGTGGAGAGTATTTATCTAGCTCTTTTTCTTGAATGTGAGAGTCTAGAAAGTCACGAAAAGAAGCGAGAGATTCCACACAAAGACACACAGCATAAATATAGTCAAAAGCTTATCTACACCTGACAGAGATACATACATCCCTATCTATCGATCTAGGTATCGTTAATCTGTCTCTCTCTCTCTATGCATTTAGGCGATATGGAAAGAATTGATGTGTTTGACCTCTGCTTTCTCCTTTGTCGTTTTCAAGATCTATCTGTCTCGTGACTAGGCTGTGTATATATTTATCCCCCCCCCTCCTTCATCCTGCATGCAGATTCCTCTTCTTTCTTTCTTTCTTCTTGCCGTTCGAGGTGTGGCTGAAGAGTCTTGCTATTATAGCTATTGCTGCTATGGATGATGCCTGGAGTAGGACTACTACTACTAGTAGGAGTAGGAGTAGTCGTCGCTGCTTTTTTGACGTGTAGGAGGAGGGAGAAAGTTGTATTATGACTAGTGGTGAGATTCTTCATACCAAAACTCTTCTTCTTCTTCTTCCGCATCTTCCTCACGACACACCCCAGTCCTTTCGAAACAAAAGAAGAAGAATAGAAAGAAGGAAGAAGAAACTTACATCCCTCATTCTTCTTCTTCTTTCGGTCATATGTGTGTCTTTTCTCTTTGTTTCGGAAAGTATCGAGAGACAACGCTCCCAAGAGAAGAAGAAGAAAAGACGAATCTATCTTTCAAAGACGAAAGAAGAAGAAGAAAGCTTTTCTTTCTTTCTCTTCTTTCTCTTCACTTACCCACACATAACCCAAGAAAGAAGAAGAAAGACGAAAGAAGAGGCGAAAAAGGAGTAGTCAACGGACAGACAAAGGAACGAATGAATGAAGGGTCGATGTAAAAGCTCTTCTCTTCCTCTACTTGTTGGCATGCAAATAGAAATGACGTCTTTCTCTCTCCAAATAGATAAACACATTCCACATGACACATAGAGAGAGATAGAGAGAGAAATAGATAGATAGAGAGATAGATAAAGATGAGAGATGATAGAGAAGCAAACACCCTGTATTAAGAAAAAACAACTCCTTCCCTTTCATTCTTTCTTCAGCAGAAGAAGACGTCTTCTCCTCTCTCCCTCCAACCTTCCTTGAATCGCCCATACACATCTGTATCTGGAGAGACGGATATGTATGGAGATCTAAGCATATACATAAAGATATATATATATATCTCCCTCTATGTCATCTGATCATGATAACGGAAGAGACAAAGAAGAAGAAGCAAGAGAGGGAGGAGAAGAAGAAGAAGAGAGGAGAGAGCTGGGTATTATTTTGTGTGTGTGGAGTTTGAGGTGGGGGTCGGAGCCGAGAGAAGAGAGAGAAGCTTCTCGTCAAGTGTCTTTACATTTCTCTTCTTCCAACACGAACACGCAGCAGAAGAAGAAGAGAGAGGGAGGGAGGGCCACGCTAGGGCTTCTACCGAGCCTGATAGAGGGTGCACGAGCAAAACTTTCCCTTCAGATTCACAGAGGCGATAGTAAGATCCACCACTCTCCTTGAAGGATGGAGGCCCACACCAAGAAGATGAAGAGGAATATGCAGAAGAAGAAGGACCAAAGACAGAAGAAGACATCTCAGGATTATGCGAAGAAGAAGAAGAGGAAAAAGAAGAAGAAGGAGGATGAAGGTGAGAATGAAAATGAAGAAGAAGAAGCCCTACGCGACGAGGAGAGATGCATGGAGGTGGAGGGATTTCCTCTTCTTCTTCTTCGTTTCTGTCATAAGGGAAGAAAGACGAAGAAGGAGGGGGATGGAGATAAGGAGAAGAGAGAGAATGAGGAGAAGAAACAGAAAGAAAAGAGGAAGAAGACGTAAGAAGACCTCCTAGATCCCATAGCTCAATCATATCTACATACATCACAAGAAAGAAAGAAAGATACAAAGCGAAGAAAGAGGGGAAGAGACAATGAAAGAAGAATGCGATCAAAAGAAGATAAACGAAAGAGAAGACGAAAACGTCCTAGTAGCATAATAGACAAGAAAAGGAGGACCATTCATTCACATACTTTCCACATGTACATGAGTACACTGTACTATACACATACATATATATATATATGTATATTTATATGTATGTATGTGTATATGATGGGAAAGATATATGGAAGATCCTATTACATAGAATTCTACAATACCACATCCACACTACATAGACAGATATACAGAGACGTCTCTCTCTCTCTTTTTCTTTCTCTCTCTCTTTAGGTGTAGGGATAAAAGGCGAGATATATGGCATCGTGAGTAGATCTCTCTCTTTCTCTCTAGGGGTAGGAGTATTTGTCATATATGCCCTTATAGATACACTTAGACATCTCCCATGAATATCCTCTGCCCTTTCTTTCTTTCTCTCTCACATGGACGAAAAGAAGAGAAGAGAAAGGTCTATGGGATCCAAGAGTCTGCATCAAATAACTCGAGCAGATCCATCCCTCTTAAATAATGTGTGACTGTTGTGGTGTATATACACCCCCAGATATGATCCTGATAGAAATAGGTGGTAAACCCAGTTGAAAAGGACAGAAAGTGAGAGAAAAAGACATATTTGTCGACCTCCTCCTCCTCCTCGTCCTTCTCCCGTCTCATCGCTCTCTACTTCCTGGAAAGGTCGTCTCTCCTATGCAGCCCCATATACACCCTATCGTACACACATTTTCACATACATATCACTACATATACATATATATGTATATACATATGTATGTATGTATGTGTATACACGATAGATTTATCGACTATTATTGTATGAGAAGCAGACCCTTTGTGGTAAGGGCGAAGAAGAAAGAGGAGACTTCTCTGCGACAGAGATCATGAAAGAGAGACACTGTACATGATAGAAACCTATCTTCTTTCTCTTTCTTTCTATCTATGTATCTTCTTCTGCTTACTTCGTCTGGGAGCATAGATAAGAAGGCCTCCATGGATTTCTTTTTTCTTCTTCGTCTTCCTCTTTCCTTCTTCTCTCGTATAGGAAAAAACAGAAGAGGAAGACGAAGTATCTGAGGATGTATCCGAATATAAGCCGATCTCATCTCGATAAGGAGTAGACATGAAGAGATCACGATGAAGGCTTGGAGATGGACATGTACAAGCTAGCCAAGCTACCTGAGCTTCCCGATAGCCTTTCCACATGTAGAGGAAGATCATACAAGACAAATCAATCAAGGAGACCTGCACATACAGAAAGTAAGCAAGGACATACATGTATATGCTTCCATACAGATAGAAACGAAGACTTCTCTATGGTCCTCCCTCTTACGTACAAATACCTATATCCATCTTTCTTTATAGAGATAGAGATAGGTCTATCCTCTCTCTGTCTATATGTAGGTAGGTTCTCTGCGCGCATATCGTATCACGAAAAGAGATACATATGTGTCTCAAACAAGCGTATGTGGATTACATGGAAGCATACACATTCATGAGCATATATGCGTACGAAGAAAGGTTCGGATTCCGACCAGGCGAGTACAAATACTAGTATATATCTATGTACATATCTATCTCTACCTCTCTCTCTCTCTATATATATATATATATACACATACCGAGTGGAGAAAAAGAAGACTGAGGGTGTGGGAGTGCATTACTACTACTACTACTCGTACTCTCACTGAATATGCGAAGGAAAGAGACCACCTACAACTCTTTCTTCTTCTTCTCTTTTTAAGGATGTTTCCTTCCTATCAACCTCGACTCTCCATATGTTTGGAGAAGAAAACGAAGAGAAGAAAGACAGGAAGAAGAAGAGAAAGAAAAGCAGAAGAAACATAACTAGTCATTTTCCTTCCTATCTCTCTCTCGCCCATCTCCAGATTGTGGCTATGTAATCTTCTACATACTCATATGTCTCACACACTCTCTCTTTCTCTTTCTATAGACATGTATAGAAGAGATATAGATATAGATGTAACTCTATAAGACTTTGCATGTATCGCCTATCAGCTGTGTATTGGTGGGGCATACCACCCCCATACACGTCTCTGCAGAAGCCCGAAGAGCACGCACGCACATCGCCGTGGTCAGCAGGAGATTTCGAGGGCCTCTCATGAAGAGAACAAAAGAAACGGAAGACGAAGAAGAGAAAGAAGAAGAAGTTGTGGCATCCATCATTCTCAGAACGAAGAAAGGATCGTAACTGAGAAGTGATATGAGATAAAAGATACTAATGCACGTCATAAGCACCTCTGTTTAATGCCTCCTTCCTATTCTATAGACACACCCCATACATCTCTCTCTCTCTCTATGTGTGAAGAAGATTCTATAAGGCTAGGTATCTACACCATCAGTTTCTCGATAAGAATAAAGCAAGAAAAGAGGACGTAGAGGTTAACGAGAAAGACAAAGAAAGAGAAGGAAGGCTTTTTCCTCTCTGGACTTTCTTTCTTCTACAGCTCTTTCGGTTCTTTCACCTTCTTTCTTTCTTTCTGTCTTTCTTTCTCATCTTCTTTTCTTCTATTCCTTCCAGTCTCTTGCTTTCTGTCTTACTCTTCCACATGTATCTGTTAAAGCAGCGAGAGAAGAATTCCAGGGACATACAGAGAGACTCAGTCCTTCTCTCTTCTCTTCCTCGCGTAGCAGACTCTCCAGGCATCTCACATGCGTCACAGGGAGAGAAGGAAGACAAGCCCCCCTCCTCGTCTTCTTCTTCGTCGCCTTTTCATTCACTCCTCTCTCACCTACACCTATACACAGACGCAAAGAAACAAAGAGACAGAAAGAAAGACAGAAAGAAAGAAGAAATAGAGAGACACACACATGCAGATAAAGCGACACATCAACACATGCACCACAAACCAGTCTTCCAAACGACCTCCACCTCCTATCTATCTATCTATTTATCTATCTTTAATCTATCTATCTTTAATCTATCTATCTTTAATCTATCTATCTATCTATCTATCTTTAATCTATCTGTATTTGTATCTTTGATCTATCTACCTCTAGATCTTTCTTACCTTCACTTTCGGCTCCGCTACTGGGGCAAGGGCTTCCGTGTCTCCTGTCTGGCCTAGTCGCTTTTCTGTCTTCTTGTTGCTTTTCTCTCCCTCTTGGGCGGTGACTCGAACTTCTCATACGAAGCTTTCCTATGCCGACACTCGACGATCGCAATTTACTACTTGTCTTTTCTTCTTCTTCTCTCCTCTTGCCACGCCCACTCCCCTCGCCTTCTCTCTTCATTTCCTGTGTGTGGAAGAAGACACCTCCTTCTTCTCTTCGACTCCTCTGATTACGATCGTAACGGCCTTCTTCTTCTTCCTCTTCTTCTCTTTCTTCGACGGGCGTCTCCATCCCTGGAACTGTAAGATACAAAGAAGAAGAAGAGGGAGGAGGAGGAGGAGGAGGACGAGGCGTAGTAGGGATAGAGAGGTGTGTAGGCGCGTGGAGATGCTGAAGGGGGTTCTTATCGTGTCGCTTACTATGGCTTGTTCCTCCTAAGAGGAAAGAAGAGAGACTATTCGAGACAAAGGAAGCAGCGGCGCTTAGGAGTCTTACGCCCGAGGCTCCTGCAGAGGAAGAGGAAGAAGAAGATCGACCATGAAGATGATTAGACGAAGAAGAAGAAGATCTCGAGCTGGGATAAGGGTGAAGAGAAGAAAGTCTTCGGCTTGCACATCCAGCAGGGAGAGATTTCTCGAGGTGAGAAGGGACATAGAGATGGAGAGAAAGAAGAGGGGTCTTGCCTGTGCTTAGGAATACAAGAGGAGTAGATGGGCGAAGGAGAGAAGGAGAGGGAGAAGAAGATAGAGATCTTCTTGACACGAAGCCTAGGAGAGGATGGGGCCTTGGAGAGTTAGGTGAGAGAGAGGAAGAAGAAGAAGAAGGAAGACGCCCTGGGGTTTTTTGAATTGGAAGAGGAGAAGGAGAAATAGAAGAAAAAGGAGAAAGAGAAGAAGAAGAAGAGGAAGAAAGAAGAGATGTTGAGACAGAGCTCGAGATTCCTCTCGCCTCATCGTCCTTAGAAGGAGAAGAAGAAAGACGATGTGAGCTGAAAGTCGATGACCCACTTAGAGAAGAATCTCGAAGAGCTTGGGTCTCTCCTTTGCTTTCTTTTCTCTTATCTCCTGTAGAATACGCGGGCATAGAATGCCGTGTAGGGACAGACAGAAGAAAGGGCGAAGGAGAAGAAGAAGAAGGAAAGGGAGATGGAGAATGATCTCCTCGTGCGTGCGTTTTATGTGGACCTCGATGTGATAGCATCGATGTCGACACGCCTCTTTCATCCCGAGCATCGAGACGTGAAGCATCGACGTGTTTAAGACTCTTCTCACGAGAATCGACGGCAGGAAAAGCAGAAGAAGAAGAGAGAGAAGAAGAGCCTGATGTATAGGCAGATAGAGTCAAGACAGGAGGATGTGTTTCAGATGCTGAAGTGTCCTGACTCTTTCTATCATGATAAAGAGATTGATGAACTGCCGGGAAAGAAGACGAGAATGGGGAAAAAGACGAAGAAGAAGCAGAGGTCGCAAGAGATTCCGGAGCGTAGATGCAATCGCCATTTTCATTCAGGTGAAGACATAAACCTGAGACTCCGAGCAGACTTCTTAAAGGAAGAAAAGCCATACCCGAAGTTGTCTCTCGATCAGCCAGCCTACGCACGCACACATATACGCACGTCACTAAAAGAAGGGATCTATTGCATGTGTCTAGATATATACGGATATAGAGCTATAGAGATAGATAGATCGAGAGATAGATAGATAGATAGATGTACAGATGTGGCCGTGTACCTATAGCTGTATAAAGAGACAGTACATTCATCATACAGATACATAGTCGTACTATATATGCATACATCTACATTGGATGTATCTTTCATACATCTACATTGAATATATCTTTCATACATCTACATTGGATATATCTTTCATACATCTACATTGGATATATCTTTCATACATATCCATATCCATCATGCTCTAGATTCATCCAGTGATATATCCATCGGCATATATATGCATATATGCATGTTTGTAGACACACGTCTCGATACATACTCATAGACAGATATACACGTCTTCATGCCTATACATCTTTTCATAATGGAGATTCCTCCGACTATATGTGCATAGCCATTCATAGGTGTATGTACGAAGACAGATGCCTATGTATGCTGGATCTGTGAATGTGTGTGTCCTTTCAAAATGTCTTGAACGAGCGAGAACTTCACGAAAGAGAAGAAAAGCATGAGTAGACGGCTTACTCGATAGCGACCATACTAGTAGGCATCTTATCCACACTCTCCTCCTCCTCGTCTTCTTCTTCTTCTCTTCTTCTTGTTTCTCTCCGTCTTTCCTCTTCCTTCTCATCTGAAGAAGAGAGAAGTCTTTGTGGAGAAACCTTGTCTCGGTGGACGGCATGTGTTAAAGCCTCTCCCGTCGTAAGAAGAAGTCGATTCATGCCTGTCCCTCCTAGGAGAAATCCCACGACCACATCGGTCTTATCATTAGATCGATCAATCGATAGAGAAGAGGAAGAAGAAGAAGACAGAGGCGACTTAGGCGAGCCAGTATGGTAGGGAGAAGCACAATGAGGAGAAGACGGTAGAGAGAAGAAATGCCTTTCTTCTTCTGCTTCTTCTTGCCTTTCTTCTTCTTCTTGACTTGTATGTAAGAAGGACGAAGTCTTTCCGGGTGTATGTTGAGAGAAAAAACGAGAAGAAGAAGAAGGATAAGGATAAGAAGGAGAAAAGAAGAAAGAAGAAGGAGAAGTGGCCGAGAGAAGAGACGTCGAGTTGAAGATGATACAGTCCATCACAGGAGATGGCTGTAATAGAAGAGAAAGACATAGGCTCCCCTTCGTAGAGAAGAGAGAGATTCTCCCGCTGAATAGCAAGGACAAGAAAAGAAAGAAAAAGAAAAGAAGACGAGAAAGAGAGATAGACACTTGTATATAGACCTAGAAAGATATTCATTCGTGTAAAGACTGAAGAGCGTGTGTAGGAAGATGAAGATAGCAAGCATGCGAAAGAGGAAGAAAAGAAGAAGAAGCATTTTCTATCTCTCTCTCCCTCGAGTAAGAGAAGAAGGAAGAAAATGAGGGGAGAGAGAAGGACAAGACACCCCTGCCTATATGATGGCGACAAGCACGTGAGTGTATATACACTAGACACCTCATACCATAGATATGCATAAAAGTATGTCGAGTTATTTATATCGAGAGAGAAAGTGCAGGCGCTGACTCTGGCTAGCTGGGGCTGCGCATGCCTCTGCACCGATAAGAAAGAAATAGAGGTATACCAGAGATTTGAAAGAGGAAGAAAGATCGACAAAAGGAAAGAGAAGAAAGGAGAGAATTATGAAAGAAAGAAAGAAAGAAAGAGGATGTCTGTTTCTTCATTGTGTTTCAGTAGTGGGTAGTAGTAGTAGTAGGTTGATTTGACTTACCTCTGGAATCCCACAAGGAGATAAGGAGGCTCTTCTCTCAGCAATCCTATCCACGCCTACACTCATTCACCGCAACATAAATACATAGAGATAGATCCACATACATCAAACTTAGATAGATTACTGATACGTAGACTAAAGAGAGACAGACAGATAGATAGGTAAAGGAAAGAAAGATATATAGAGATAGGAGGATTGAAGATATATTATAGACGGTAGGGGAGATAGATAGATAGATAGGCAGACTACAAAGGGAAAGGCTAAAGATAGATGGATATGAATAGGTCCAATCTGCACTAAAGATAGACAGACTTCAGGTAGATACATAGGGGATGAAGATACAGATGGGTAGAGATATAGAGAGATATGTATTGGTATAGATATATCTCTCTGTAGATCTTTAAACCGAAGAAAAAGATTAGAGAGAAGGAACACCTGAGAAGCAGTCGTGATAGATAGAAGAAGGAGAACAGTGTCTCTCTCTCTCTCCTAAGTCATATACTAGCACTTATACAAATATATACACAGATGCATATAATAGCAACCATATCAAGGATGTATCTATCCATATCTATATATCTACAGACACATAGAGTGTATCATACCTATATATATATATATTATAGATAGATGTAGGTGAATAGATAGGTATGTTTCTTGCCGCCGATCCGTCTCTACAGAAAGTGGTATGTAGAGGATGAACGAAAGAAGAGAGAGAAGAAGAAAGAAATGATAGAGAGCTTCATTAGAGATATCCAGAAATAGCAGAAGAATGAAAAAGAAGAAAATGAAAAGGAAAGTTTGTCATCTAGATACGAAAGGTCGCATGCATGCATAGGACGATTCCTGACTCCTAAACTCCCACTACTAGTACTACCACTACTACATAGAAGAGGAAGAAGATCATGCATAGAGAGAGAAGACGTCGATCAGTCATTGTAAGTATCTTCCTTTCTCTCTCTTTCTCTGAGGAATAGAAAATATTACTACACAACCCATCCATACATACACATAGAGAGAGAAAAAGAGAGAGAGATAGAGATATATACTGCATGCAGATATGGATCTATCTTCCTAGAAATACAGACGCGTATGTGTCTCTACATACATATGTATGTTGTCAGTATCTCCATTAGGAAGAGAGAGAGAGAGAGAGAGATGTATCGACTAGACTGCGTCTGTATATTCTTGTGTAGTGACGTATAATACTCGATCGTATCTAGATCTCTCTCGATACATGGAGGCGTAATCCGGTAATGTGCATACATCAGCAGACACACACCTGTATCTATCTATCTATCTATCTCTCTACCTTTAATCTATCTTTTGTCTATCTATATGTAGAGAGAGAATCTGCAGGATGAAGAAGAAGAAGAAGAGAGAAAGGGTGTTTGCCTGACAAGGGTGGAAGGGCGCTCTCTTCGAAATCCTTCACTGAGCTTAATTATCCATCGACGCTCTCTCATCTCTTGTGTACAGCAAAAGAAAGAAGAAGAAGAACATCTCCATTGGACTCTTGTGAAATCTATGTCCTCCGACCTAACTTCCTCTTCTTTCTTTCTCTTTTTCTCTTCTCTCTCTCGATGAGTATGGCAACCTCCTTCCCCTCTTTCTTCCTCTTCCTCTTCTTCTTCTTCCTCTCCGTCGTGGGTCTCTGTGTCTCTTACGGCATCTTTGGCCTTCTGGAGAAGCGAAAGAACCTCGCGAAAATGTCTCTTTTCACAGCAGCAATCTCCAGCTAAAATATCCTCTTCTTTTTCTTCATCTTCCTCTCTCCAACGACTTCTCTCTTCTTCTTTTTCTTCTTTTTCTCTCCCTTTCTCTGTCTCCTTCTTGTTGTTCTCTCGACGATCATGACGAGGAGACTCCCGAGAGAGGTCTTTAACACTTTTCTCTTCTTTCCTACCACCCCTCTTTTCTTTCCTCTCCGCTCTCTCTAACGCTTCTTCTTTTCGCATATCAGGCCTTTCTTTCTCTTCGATTGCTCTTTCTCCTTTCGCAACGAAACTTTCTCTTCTTCTCCTCCTCCTTGGGTCTTCTTCTTCTTTCTCTTGCTTTGCATGCTGATCTAGATCATCCCTATCATGCTTGTCGTTCTCTCGCATCCATAGAGAAAAGACAAGATCTTCTGAGAAAGAGCGATAGGCTGCAAAGAAATACATCAAACCCTCACAAGGATAGGCACACGAAGAAATCTCTTCTTCCTCTTCCTCTTCTCTTTCTTCTTCTTCTTTTGAGTGTTTCGTAGAGAAATCTTCTTGAGCAAAGTCGCGTCTCTCAGTGTTTGCCGACGTCACAGAAGAAGAAGAAGAGAGGGGACTTCTCTTGCGACGAGGAAAACCTAGTCTAGAGAAAAGGTGATGGCTTGCAGTCGGAATTGAGCTAAGAGGAGAAGAAGAAGAAGAAGAGGAAGAAGAAGAAGAAGAAGAGGAAGGAGAGGAAGAAGAAGAGGAAGAAGAAGAAGAGGAGGAAGAAGAAGAGGAAGAAGAAGGCTTTTTCGGAGGAGGAAGGAGAGAAGGATGGCCTCTACAACAGAGACAAGGAAGAGTAGGAGAGGAAGAAGAAAAGCCACTTGAAGAAGGAGAAGAAGAAACTTTCTCGGGTGGCGTTAGATCTTGTTGAGTATGAGAGGTTTCTTGACTCTTTTCATGCTCATCTTCCTGTTTCTCTTTTTCGTGTCCTTCTTTCTTTTCATCTTTCGCAGTTGCTTTTTCTCCAGTCGGCTTATCTGCGGAAGAAGAAAGAGGCGTTTCATGAAGATGATATTCGTTGGATCCATCAGAATGAGGTATATGAGATGACTGGGGATGACTTTGGTCATCGTGAGGTATCGATCTTTCAGGTGTATGTACACCTGACGCAACAGGTCGCCTGTGTGTATGGTAGTCCTTCTTAGGTGTCATACAACTCGAGCAATCTAGTCGATGAGGTGAAGGAAGACCAGAAAGAAAGCAAGAAGAAGAAGAAAAGAAAGATTCTTCTCTTGAATTGTGCGTGTCTTTACCATTCTCTTCTTCTCCGTAATCTTCATTCCTTGATCGTGCTCTGGGTCTGTAAGGTCTTCTTCTCGGGTGTACATACACCCAGGTGAACGCAAACAAGCCTGTCTCCTCCTCATGATTTGCCGTCGATGCGGGAAGAGAAGGAGAGAAAGAAGAGGGCGGCGCTTTAATACGCGGTGTTTCATGCTGAGAGGACTCTGCAGGAGAAGAAGAAGAAGATAAGCAAGCCTTTGAAGAAGCAGACGACAGGGAAGAAGAAGAAGAAGAGAAATCTGAAGGAGTAGACCATGAAGAAGAAGAAGGAGAAGGAGAATAAGAAAAACAATTGGCAGTTAAAGGAGAAGTAATTAGAGGATTTAAACCACATGACTCGAGGACTAAATGAAGAGAAGGAATAGAAGAAGAGGAAAAAGAAGATTCTTCCTCTTCTTCGGTCGAGGAGGATCCTCTTCTTCTCCTTTCTTCTTCTCCTTGTGAAGGTAGATAAGGAATTTCACGGAGATTCATCTTCTTCTCATAAAGAATTAGTATGAGAAAGAGATAAGAAAGAAAGAAAGAAAGAAAGAGAGAAAGAAGAAATAGCAGCTTTAAAAAGTTAACTCGCTCTTCATCTTCTTCTTCTTCTTACTCCTGGGCGTTGACACTCTCGACCTAGCAGAAGATCTCCCCCTCTATCGTCTTCTGAAAAGATAGAAGAAGAAGAGGAAAGAAAGAAAGATCGATCTTCTTTAGACCTTTTGTCTAGCGAGACAATTGACAGGCTTATGAGACGTATCCTAAGAATGAACGAAAGAGGGAAAAAGCGAGGTGAAACACTTCGTGTAGAAAGAACAAGCTATGAAAAAGAGTTAGATGCGGTCGCGTAGATTGTAGAGAAAGCCTTTTCTTCTTGACGTGAAGATCTTTCTGGACTTTTCTCGATGTCTTTCTCTCTTCTATTTCTCTTCTTCATTCGTCAGTCTCAAATGAGAGACCGGCGAAAGAGAAAAGAAGAACACCCCAAGAAAGGAAGAAAAAATCCTTCTCTCTCGATATTCTAATCTTGTTCTCCTCTCTTCCTTTCTTGGAGGTCAAGAGAAAGTGCATGCAATGGACGTTTTCCAAGACGCACATACACACACAGATGTCAACCTCTCTATCGAACTATCTGTCTACCAGCCCGTTAGTTGTCTCGCTCTCTTCCATAGCATGCAAAGAGAAAGGAATGAGATGGCATGCATCAAAGCCCGAGAGCTAGCTAGCTAGCTAGCGAAGAGAAGAAAAAGAAAGGAGGAGAACGATTGAGAGAGTCTTCTTTCTCTGTTGCTTCCCGAGACGCCGAGATCTCTTTCCCTATCTGTCTCAAAGCGGAGGAAGAGACAAGAAGAAGAAGAAGAAGAAGAAGAAGAAGAAGAAGAAAAGTTCTCTTTTAAGTTTTGGAAGGAGGAGCACTTAGACTAGAATCCATGGCCACAGCAACAGGATGGAGATATTGAACCCTCTGTCTATATGTGTGTATAGGTGTATCCTCTCCCAGAGGGCAGTAGTATGTATGTATCTATGTGACTATTTTCTAGGTGTGTATGTGCATGCGCGTATGATGGGATCTAGGAGGTGGCGGTCGCGTATCTTCATACATACGTCGTGCTGTGTAGCTAGCTACTCCGAGGATGAACTCCATGCCTGCGCACTACAAGACATTCTATGTGGACACCTATATCTGTGGATCTGTATACGCCTAGGAACAGATATATAAGTAGATAGAGATAAAATACATAGACTAGAGATAGTAATTCTTTCTTGTTTCTTTCTGTCTCCCCCGTGTGGCGAATTATCTCGCTTTACATCTGAAGACTCTCTTGCCTATGAGGCGTAATCTCGTCCATACGTACATACAGACCGACACACACAGAAAGAAGAAAATTCAAACATAGCTGATAGTCACACCCCATCGCCAACGCATTGCGCACTCGCCATGCACGCCGAACTACGTATATATATACATAGGGGGATAATGTATACACAAATACATATGTGCGCATACACACATAGAGGCATAAATACATCTTCCTAAATGTGTAGATATATATATATATACATACATATATATAGCTGTAAGCCTGTCTATATATTACGACAAACCTCTCTCTTCCCGGTCCCCATGCCGTACGTATTGAAAAAGCAGCGGCTGTACTTATGCATGTACGACTATACGTATCTATATCTAAATAGATATCTATCTATATATATATATATGTAGAGAGATATCTATGTATCTTTAGTACAGACATATGTGTGAGGTATCGATGGAGAGGGTGAAGAGTGTGTCAGTGAGAGATCTCTCTTACAGGCAGAAGGAGGAAAAGTCTGAATTTTCTCTGCTTTTCTTGTTGAGAAGATCAGAAAAGAAAGAGAAGAGAGAGGAGGAAGAGAGAAAATCCCTTGGCGATAATTTCCAGAAGAAGAAATGGCTTGAACGAAAAGAAGAAAAGATTCTTTACATGGGGGTATTGGTGGCAGTATCCCATAGTAGTCTTTTGTCGTAGGAGGGGAGTCGCTTTCTTCTTATTGCGCAAAGTGTTAGAAATCTATAGATCTTACGATACATAGATAGATAGAATGATAGATAGATAGATACATGTGGACGGGTGTGTGTGGGGCCTATCATTACTAAAAGAAGAACGCGATCATCATGCCTGGAGAGAGAGACCGAGGGAGAGGAACGTCCTTCTCCTTCTCATCTTCTCTGGGGTGTCTTTCCTCTTTTCTGCAACTCCTCATTTCCCTTGCTGTCTTATCTATATTTTGGTAGAGAACAGTAAACCTCTTCTTCATTGGCTAGCTCCTTTCTTCTTATCTTCTTCTCCTTCCTTCTCCTGGAAAGAGCTAAGATCTCTTTCACACTCTGTTTCTCTTCTCTCTCTTTGTCCTTCTCTTGCAAAGAAATCTGTTTCTCTCCGGCGAAGAATTAGAAAGATAGACGACCACGACAAGAAGAAGAGAGAGTTAGTTAATGAGAGAGAGAGAGAAAGAAAGGAAGAAAGAAAGAGAAACAGACAGAAAGAAAAACGATTCGCATGTGTGGAATGTTCTTCTTTCTCTTTCTTTCTCTTGTATAGAATGGCTTTTTCCATCCCTTCCTTACAAGACAATGAAGTTGCACGGCAGTCTCATTCTTCTTCTTCTTGAACTGCTACTTCTTCTTTCTCATTCTCTTTTTCTTTGTTGCCGTTCTTACTCTCTTCTCTTATATTCCTTCTTATTTATCTACCCATTTCTCTATCTACCTGCCTATGTATATATCCTCTATCTTTGATCTATCTTCTATCGATCTATGTCCTCTGTTGCCTTTATCTATTTGTGGATCTATCTGCAGTCTGCCTCGGTCTATCCGTGACTGTCTATCTATTTCTTGTCTACCCAAAAGTATCTACCTCTCTAACGTGTTTTCTCTCTTAAATCTATTGATCTGTAATCTATCCCAAATGTATCTATCTTTAACCTATCTACCTGTCTTTATCTATCTTTGATCTATGTAGAATATATCTGCCTACCTTCAATCCATCGATCTATGTTTGTTCGTCACACATACACTCTTTTCTTTCTAGATTCCTATCGACCACTTCTCTAGAAAGCAAGACACATTCTCTTCCTTTATCTCTCTCTTTTCTTCAATTTCATGCGCGCCGCTTCTTCCTCTTCCTCCCTTTCTTCTTTTTCTCTATCTTTCTCTTTGTACCTTTCCAAGGAAGAAGAACCCATCCATCCATCCATCTGCCGATCCTTCACTTTCTTTCTCATCTCTCCTTTTCTTCTTCTTATCCTCTTGAAGAAGAAGAAAAGAGAAGCTGTGAGGGGAGTGCATCTCTTCTTCTTATTTAAAGGCTGAATGGAAGAGCATGCTTCTTCCTCCTTCTTATTCTTTACTCAAAATAAAACAAGAGCTTCTCACTTCTCTACAAGGAGAAAAGGAGAGAAGATAAAGATCAAGAAAGAAAGAAAGAAAGAAGGAAAAGGCCAGGTAACACGACAACGTCGAGAATTCGATCTTCTTTCATGCCACACCGCTCCTATTGCTGAGAAAGAAAGAAAAGAAGAAAAAGACAAAAAGTGTGTCTTTCTTCACAGGCGCGCAGGAAGGAGCACCACGAAAGAGAGAGAGAGAGAGAAAGAAGATGGAAGAAGCCTCATCATCCCTCCTTGGCTAGTCACTAGATCGGATAGACAGGACAAAATAGGAAAAGAAGAAAAAGAAGGAAAGGCATGTTGAAGGAGATAGTAATGAAACACCACTTGGGTGAACGAAAAGACAGAAAAGAAAGAAAGAAAATGAAAGAAAGAAAGGAGAGAACGAAAGAAAGAAAGAAGACTTCTTCCTCTTCTTATCTGAAGTGAGGTGAGAAAGAAAAGGAGATAGAGAGAAGAACTTTCTCTCCTTCTTTCCGAATCTTTTCCTCGAGAGAAAGGGATTTGTATTCTTTCTTCACTTCATCCTCTATTGCCCTTATCTCCATATGCATAGCTCTCTACATCTATCGAGAGATCTATAGCTAGCTATAGATGTATATACATATATATCTATATATATACATATCTCTATATGTGTCAGTAGGTAAGGAGACATAGATGAATGGAGATAGCTAATAGATATAGGCGGTTTGGATATTCGTCTGTACGTACACTCTAGATCCTGATTAATACTACAAGATTCTCCTCTTTCTTCTCTCTTTCGTCAGCTTCTTCATCTTTGAACGAAAGGAAAGAAAGAGAGAAAAGAACGAAGAGAAAGAAGGAAGAGAGAAAAAAATGCTTTTGTCCTCCAAACACAAAAGACCGTTGACAGGAGAGAGACGAGAAGGGAAAAAGGGGAGAACAAGAGAAGGAGAAGAAAGAGAGGACGTCCTTATCATAAGGTCCCTTTCTCTTGAAAGGAACTGAAAGATTCTCGACTTGTAACGATTTAGTAGAAGAAAAGAGAGACACAGGAAAAGGAGAGAAAGAAGAAGAAAACTATCAGGAGAGAAGAATCCATCCTGAGTTCACTCGGTAGATCGCCGCTTTCTTTCTTTCTTTCTTTTTCTCTCCAGGGCCGCATGCAATTCAAGGAGCAGGCGGCAAGAGCCAGACAATCGATTTGCATTCACGTACATTTCTCTCTCTCTTTCTCTCTCTCTCTCGATGGATCTGTTCTCAAAACACATGTACACGACGCCCTAGCTGTCTCTCTACATGTCTGCTGTATAGACACCTGTAGACATGTACATACACCCTATCTATCTCTATGTGCGTCGATACAAAGGTTCTACCCAACTATAAGAACATATCCATAGATATTTATCTATCTGTCCATCTATATAAGCAACGATTCTTCTTCTCTTCACAGGGGATAAGGCATATCCAGTCTTCTTCTTCTTCTTTGAATTCTAACCACATTTTTAACTTCTCTTTTTCTCTCTAGTGTTCCTCTTCTCTTCTCCCACTGTCATTCTCTTCTCTCTCTACGCCTCCCATACACCCTCTTCTATCTATCTATGCTCTATCTATCTATGTCTCTATCTATCTTTAATCTATCTATGTCTCCATCTATCTATCTATGTCTCTATCTATGTATCTATCTTTAATCTATCTATCTGGAATCCTTGTATGTCTGTATGTATTGTTGTCTGTGTGTCGATTTCGATGGTAGTCGAGTGAATTCATTGATCAATCGATGTATTGCGGTGGACTTTTGAGATAGATCGCCGCTGCCTCGTCTGTAATGGTTAAAGCCTGAGAGAGTGTTCTTTTTCCAAACCTAGAAGATAGAGGAGGTAACATCCATAGAGGAACAAACCGCATCGGATCAACGACCATCTCCTCTTCTTCCTCCTCTTCCTCCTCTTTCTTCTTCTTTTCTTTTTCTCTATCTTCTTTCGCAAGGGTATCCTTCTCTTCATTCTTCTGCCTCGACACAAGAGGATCTTTCTTCTTCTTTCCTTTCACAATAGGGACCCCATTGCATGCCTTCCACCGGACAGGAATCTTTCTCGAGGTCTCTATCTTCTTCTTTCTCGATTCTTCAAAGCGCAGATATTCCTCGTCGTCTTCGTCGACCACAAGACACCTCGATCGATCAGACACGGCGAAGTGCCGGAAGATCGGGATCGTATCATGCCCTGTTAAAGAAAGAGTATCAGGGTGTGAGAAAGAAAAGATGCGTCCTGTAGACAGAGAAGAAACACCGCTCGGTTGACGAGGCATTAGGGGGGGGTGGTCGCGCCCTTTTCTCTTCGTCTTCTTGTTTAACTCTCTCTTATCAGTCGGACTACCAGGGAGACCTGTAATAGAAGAGGAGGAAGAAGAGGTATGGGTGAGGTCATTCATTGTCTCCTTCATCTTCCCTTCTTCTTCTTCATTCTTCCCTTCAAGAAAAGAAAGACGATCTTCTTCTTCTTCTCTTCCTAGGTCCCATTGCCAGAGCTGATTAATGCTTAGGCCTTGAATTACGCTGTGCCAGTCGCACTTCCACGTTAAAGGAGTACGTAAAGAAGCTCTCCCTACATACGCATCGATACACTTCTTCTCCCGATTCGCCAGCATGCGATTCCCCGCTACAATAGACCATCGCTAAAGAAAG
This sequence comes from Cystoisospora suis, assembly GCF_002600585.1. NCBI lineage: Eukaryota > Apicomplexa > Conoidasida > Eucoccidiorida > Sarcocystidae > Cystoisospora > Cystoisospora suis. Next base: position 24,539 of record NW_027154912.1, read on the forward strand.
AAAGAAAAAGAAAGAAAGAAAGAGACGAAAAAGATAGAGATGAGAAAGAAAGAAGGAGGAGGATAGGTAACACACAGAAGTGGAGAGGGATAGAGGAATGTGTATATACGAATGAAAGATAGAGAAAGAGAGAGATCTAGATCTATACATGGAGAGATAGAGAACATATGCAAGCAGGAATACAGAGATGTCTTACCTACTCCAACATACATGGATACAGACGTACATTTACACATAGACACAGAGATAGCGAGAGAGACAGAGAGATTTAGGGAGATGAATGAGGAGACAGATGGTATACATACACATACATACGTGCTCTGTATGTACATGTACACCCACACTGGCAATACATGAAAGCAAGCCTTAAAATGAAGAAAAAAGAAAGAGATGAACGGCCGGCCGTCCATACAGAGACAGTCAAATATACTTCTTTCTTATGATGGACGAGCATATAGATACATATCTCTATGTATATATTTATACATGTATATGAGAAGCATGAAGAGAGAAGGTGCGAGAGAGAAGAGAGGAGATAAAATTCCTTCACTACGGTGACGGTTTCGTCTCTCTCTCTATCTCGTACAGGGGGATCCTTTCTTACAGTGTACATCCACTCCGTGTATATAGATCTATACATATGTATAAATAGATAGATATAGATATACACGTGCATGCATGCACGTATTTTCATAGAGACAGAGCTATACACCCCTACCTATCCAAAGACACAGAAGAACACTCGGATATATATATATATAATGTCTATACACACTCGCCTGCACAGATCTAGAGAAAGAGGTAAGAGGAGAGAGAAAGACAGAAGATCGCATACAAAGAGAATATAGCGGAAAAGAGAGATGAAGAGCTATGCTAGCTAGAAGGAAAAAAGAAAGAGAGAAAAGAGGGAAAGAGAAAGAACAAGTATCTCTCTATCTTCTTTCTTCTTCTTTTCCTTAATGTATGTTCCATAATGCTGTGAGTCTAGTGTATGTGTGTGTCGCTACCCACCTGTCTCCGCGTCTCTCGCGAGCAGGGCTCCAGTACAAGACGCTCTTCAGGCATAGCAGGAGAGGCCGCAGAAGACAAGCATAACCCTAAGCACCACACAAGACAGACAGAAAGAGTGAGGAAAAAAGAGACTCCTAAGGGCTGCGTCTCTCTCTGTACACCCTAGACGTCTTCTATGGACAACGAGAGAAAAGAAAATTACAAAGATAAATACACCTCCACATATCAATCTATCTATCTTGACTCTATCTCTCTTTAGTCTACCTACCTATTTCTCTACCTATGTACCTATCTATCTATCTATCTGTCTGTCTCTGTTTGGTCTATGTCTGTATATGCCTTTCATCTTTGTGCGGTCTGTCTCCGTAGAATTATTCCCCGGAATGTGTGAGGAGAGTGATCTCTGCGCAAGACAAACCCCCCTTCTTAGCTCTCTCTCTTTCTGTACTTGCCATACACTCGACTAAGAAGAAGAGAAGATCAAGTTTGGGGTGAAGCAATAGATCCTAAGGCATGTATGTACATACCTATAGACCTATATAGAGAGAGAGATAGAGAAGTAGCGAGAGACAGCGAGAGAATAAGAAAGAGATGAATAGAGAGAGAGATAAAGATCGATCTTCTTTGCCTTTCTTTTCCTTTGCTTTCCCCCTGGCCCCCCCTGTGTGTTCTTCTTACCTGTTTGAGAATGCTGGATGTGGAAGAAGTTATGATCTAAGAGATTATTTCGATCAAAGGCCGTTCTGAACTTTTCCACATACCACTGGAAGGGCATGCAGGTGAGGTGCTCATATCGTAAGCGAATGCGAGAAGAGATGTCTCCTTCTTCATGGCCTCGCACTTCGGGATGGTACTTATAAAAGAGAAAGTAATATTCATCTAACCAAACTTTAGCTGCTCTCTTCTGATTCTTCTGAACCTGTGCATGCATGCATCCATCCATGGAGACAGTCACACACAGGGGCCATACCTCATTGCATGGAACACCAGAGAAGGGACAGAGTGAGAAAGAAAAAAAGAAAGAAAGAGAAAGAGCGAG
>NW_027154912.1:26879-27233 GCF_002600585.1 Cystoisospora suis
TATATATATATATATTCACACATAGGCACACATGCATATCCATATTCGTACACATCTCTAGAGATGGATCTTCATACTAAGGTCGATGTCTATGCATACATCCACAGATGTGTGTGAGACAGTAGAGGAGGCAGTAGAAGTAGGGGCATGCGTTTACTTGAATGACGAGACGATTCTCCGGATTGGGTTTGGGAGGTCTGGCGAAGATATGTCCTATCTTGGATTCGTGAGAAGCGACAATTTCCCCTCCACACATCCAGGCACGAATCGACTGCTCCAAATTCTCCCCTCCCCATTCAAGCATTCCCTCGTCATACTGACCTACACATTGACAGACACACAAAAGAAGAGAAA
>NW_027154912.1:27416-29257 GCF_002600585.1 Cystoisospora suis
ATACACAAGTAAAGGAGAGTAGGAGAGAGGGCATGACAGAGAGAAGAGGCGCGACTGTTTGAAAGAAGAAAGGAAAGAAAGAAAGAAGAAATAAGACGCAAGGAGAGAAGAGAAGAAGATCGGTTTGTAGGAGAGAACCCAAGAAGGATCCAAGAGAGAAAGAAAAGTGAAGAAGAACAAGAAGATTCACAGAGAGAAGAAGAAGAAGAAGAGATACACAATACCCATATATCGGTGCAGAGACAGACACATGACTTAAAGAAGATCTCTATATCTCTAACTACACATAAGCATACATGTACGTATGCGCCGCGGCAAGACGATAGAGAGATATCTCCATCGATTCGATTTGAATACATGTCTACGTGTGTGTCTTATGCGAAAGATCTCTATCTATATTTCTATAGATGTCTGAAAAGAGGTGTGAAGAAGAGAGATGTAGATATTGTAGTAGTAGTAGTTGGGGTGTATATCCACCTGATTCGATCCACCACTTTTTGGTAATGGCGAGAATGCCTCCAGAGAGGAGGGGAATTTCGTCCTCGAGGTCTTCAAACCAGCCAAACTCGAACGTCCACTCAAACATCATCTTCGTCCCATGCGTCCCCACATCCTCCCACGTATCTGCATAAATATCCTACACAAAGAAGGAAAGCAGAAAAGAAAGAACGAAATAAAAATGATAGGAGGCAAAGGCGAGAAAAGGAAAGAGGGGGAAGAGACAGAATGAAAGAGGGAGAAGAGAAGAGAAAAGAAGAGAAGAAACAAAGACGAAAGACAAGAAGAAGAGAAGAAGAGGTCCACGTGATACACAGATAGACAACAACTAGAATTTGAAAGAAAGAAAGAAAGAAAGAGAAAGGAAATAATGAGAGTGATACAGACACATATCCATAGAGATATAGATGGGTAGATATGTAGTAGGGAGCATAGAGAGAGATGGATAGGAAGGGTGGGGAGACTTACGTAGATCTTGGGGCATGCAATTCTTTTGTAGTTGATTTGAAGATGGTGCAGAAGAGGCTCAGCCCAACCCTTCTTAGGCCTGCAATGGCCGTCGAGAAAGAAGAGATTGTCGCTCGCAGCTATCGATGCACCTGCAACTCTCCCTCTTATCAAACCTTGCGGAGAATCTACAGACAAAAGACCCGAAAAGGAGAAAAGAAAAAGAAAAGAAGAGCAACGCGAGAGACAGGATGAAACGAAAGAGAAGAGTGCATGCTATCACGGGGAAACCCCAAGAAGAAGACGAAGAAGATGGGGAATGAAGACGAAAGAAAAGAAGACAGAAGATAGGCAAACGCTTTCTTTCCTCTTTGAGTTGACACGCCAGAGAAAATTGAAGAAGATCGACTGGCCTCTTCTCCTAGATATATAGGTGGAAGTGTATCTACACTCTCTTGAAAATGCATGCAAGCGGGAGAGAAAGAAGAAAGAATTAAGTTAAATGAAAGATTTCGATCGTTTCTTCTGATATAAGTAAAACACCAACAGTTCGATGAGACTCCTTCCCTAAACAAACACATGCATGTATGAAGAGACACCAAATGAATACAAATATTTAGAAGCATAAAGATAAGTATGTAAATATGGATCTATGCAGGGCCCGTCGACTGCCCATCTAAATACTTTCTAAATGGTTTGACGAGGAAAGTAGAATTTTAACAGCTCACTCCTATCAAAGACATAAACAGTAGAAATAGATTAAAGATAGCTAGATAGATTAAAGATAGATAGATTAAAGATAGCTAGACAGATTAAAGATAGATAGATAGATAGATTGAAGATAGATAGACAGAAAAAAGGTAGATAGATAGACAGATTAAAGATAGATAGATAGA
>NW_027154913.1:0-3170 GCF_002600585.1 Cystoisospora suis
AAAAGGTAGCAAGGAGAAGGAACGAGCGAGTCTCGGGGTGTCTTATTAGACAGGGAGTGGTAGAAGAACAGGAAGAAGAGATAGAGAATGGAGAGAAGAAGGAGAGAGAGAGAGTGATCTATATATAGCACACAGAGGAGAGGTGGTCATATCCGTATATGCACATCTTCATAACTATGACTCCGTATGCATTCATATTTCGATAAATACTCTCTATGTAGGTAAGAAGAACGGCGGGGGATTATATGAGGAGGTGAAAATCTCTTCAAGTCTGTTCGAAAAAAGATGACTAGTTTTAGGGTTGCATCTCTCTGACAGGGTGAGATCTCAATGCAGCTGTATAGACACCTCAAGTTCTTTAAACGGCTAGAACAGAAGTAGAGTTTATTATGGACGATAAGAGTTAGTTGTTTTACAATAAGATGATCTTCTTCATGATTGTCTAAGAGAAGGAAGAAGTTGGGTAGACAGAACCACTTTTCGGGAAATGAATGGAGCAGGTTCATCGTTAAGAAGAAAGGTTTATTCTTCTTCATTCTCTTCACGTACAGAGAGGCGCGTTGTAGAGTCGACATTTGCTTCCTCTCCTCTCGTTAAACCTAAAAAGAAGGGTACGATCAGTGAAGGGGCGGAGAAGGATCGATATCTGGCAGGAGGTTGCCTTTCGGTAGTCTCTCGGCTCCAGTTTCTCTTCAAGAACGAGGGAACAGAGAGAGAAACGATCACTACAAAGGGAGAGAGAATGGAAAGCGAGAGAGTCTTTCCGCATCCATCTCCGGGTGAAGAGAAGAGTGTAAATCGGAGGTGGATGCTGTTTGCTGGTAGACGCTTAGGAAGGAAAGGACCCTTCTCAGTCAGGCCGCTCCCTCTCTGTGACTCGCGAGTCATCATCGTATACAAGCGGGGAGTCTGTATATCGACCTTTTCTAGTGTATGTGTATATGTACTATATACAATAGCAGAGATACGATAAACATGCCGATTCATGGGCTTCTGCTAGTGCACGTGTATACACAGTATTGCAGATGACATAGAAGTCCTTGTGGAGGTCTGTTCAGTCATCTCACCCAGTCTACTGCCATGTAGGATCTGTTCTGCTCCAAAGTTCTATCATACACAAACAATAGGAACTGAGACGAGACAGTTAAGAAAGGTATAGCTGGCATCTGCGATCTCCGCCATGCAGATGAAGGTGCAAAGGGCTCCACCTACCCTTTATACAGTATAAGTCAAGCGGCTTATCTGCCTGTCTATCTCTGTATCAAGCTATCAGCTTCACTTACCCTTGTATATCAGCCTCTGTAAATTGTTTTCTTTATCGACCTACCTGTACTCTAGCATTCTGTTTGAGTCTCGTCTCTCTACCAGCTATTCATAGGTATCTACCTAGCTATATAGAAACTTCAATGTATCCTGATATCTTCCCCCTTTATCAATTTCCGTATATGAATGAGCCTGAAGGCCGATGACGGAGCAAGAGAGAGACTAGCCCCCTCAGCTCATCTTCATTCTTCTGCTCTCTTTTCTCGCCAGTCTCCCTCCCTCTCCTACCCCTTGAAACGGATGAGTGCGATTACTCCGTCCTTTCCACAAAAAAACCCAAGAACTGAGAGCAGGAAAGATTTTCTACTCATAATACCAGCAGCAGATGTAGAGACTTTCCTTTCATAGCACTGTGTCGTCGGCTGTCTTTTTTCGTCATCGTGAAGAAGACGAAGCATGGGATGAATTGCTGACGGATTCTAAGAGAGTCACTCGGCAAACGCCGATGCCTTCGAGCCGTGCTTGATCCACAAAGAGTCACCTGTCTAGATTTCTTCGTTCTCTTCTTCTTTTCTTCCTGTCTCACGGGTTGCTTTCCTTAGAGTAGAGAAAACGGAAGTACGAGAAGATAAGGAATGTATGAAGAGGCGACTAAACCACTCCAAATGAAAGACGTCTTCCAACTATTCTGTCATCAAGGTGGCAAGCTACTTCCCTCCTCCCGTGAAGACGGCTTCTTTTCAAAGACTTCCTTTGCCGTCTACTCACTTCTGGAACTTCATCCACTTCTTTTTTCTCTTCTTCTATCTAATTCAGCACCTCCCCCGTCTGGGAAGGATGGTGCTGAGTGACATATCTTTATATCTCCATAGACCTACCGTACCCCCCTAAGAAAGTGCACGTAGAGCGAACGAGCAGACAGACAGACAGGTATCCTTCATATCGAGAAGGAGTAGATCTATCTTTCTTTAGGGAAGAAGAGAAGAGCGGTTTTGAAGGGAAAAAGAAGTAAAGAATTTGCTTGCCGTTTCTTCTCTAAAGAGAAAGATCTCCACTTGTCCTGTTCTGTCCGTTCGGCTTACTTACCACGTCCACGCAAACGGACGGGGAAGAAGTTCGAAAACTTTTCAGAAGGCCACAGAGCTGGAAGAATCGACCGGTAGAAGGAGTGAAGAGACTGTAAAGAAGAATGAAGAAGAACGAAGCCGGCATTGACCAAACAGATATAAACAACCATCATTTTCCTCCCGATCGATGAACACTCATGCGATGTGTAACAAGGACGCCTGACTGTTTCTTATCACTTCTCCCACCTTTCTTCTTCATACTGAGCCATCTTCGACAAGGAAAGCGGGGAGGGGTAGAGGAAAGAAGAACAGATTGATAGACAGGCTCAACACAGACTGATAGACTCGTGTACCCGGACCTCGTTCAGAGAACGGCGTCCTTCTTCAAACATAGGCTGAGATTTCCATGGGCATATCCATTCGCCGGCCTCTCACTATGGTGGATGGAATCTCCGAGATCTCCCGCAGTGGAAAAGAAGAAGTTGTCCCTAGAGATGCCTTCTCGCGCTCGGCCTCTATCGATTCATCTGTCCATCCCGTCTTTCCCCTTCTGCCTCCTCCTTGTTTCTTGCTTCTACACGTACGATGTATAAGAGATGTAGATTGCCTCGTCTGTTTGCAACATCTTAGTAGGAAAAGACAACTTCTATTACATTAATAGGTTTGTCTTCTTCTTGTTCACTTTCTTCCTTTCTCTCTTCTTATCTGTTCTTCTTGTCTTTTTCACGTTAAAGTAATTCTCAGGACCAATATCGGCTGACTTCACAAGTCGACGATAACGACTACAAGCCTCTCTCACTCATCACTCGCCTCTCCTTCCCTTCCACCTCTTTTCCTCCT
>NW_027154913.1:3233-14352 GCF_002600585.1 Cystoisospora suis
TATTCTCTCCCCCCCCCTTTTTTTCCAAAATTTTGTTTGACATGATACACACATCTCCGTACTTCTGTCTACTTTCCATCTTCTGAATTTCGATTGTCAATTTCATCTGACGTTTCTTTTAAATTGTTGCATCTCTGCAGCTATCTTTCTTTTCTTCAGAAGAAGGAACAAAGCAAGAGTGACACACCCGACCNNCTCTCCCTTTCTTTGCTGTAGTGAACTCCATTCATTGGGCGGCGCATCTATCACTTGTCCCTACACATCCATCCTCTTGTGTGTTAGTCATTCCTCTCCTCTGAAAGAAAAGATCGCTCCGAGGACTCCGTGAGCTTCGCTTAACTTCTCTTCCACTTTCCTACGATAAGCGGCGGCATCTTTTTCTCCAGAGGGAGGGGGGAGGAGGGGAGGTAAAAGTGCTGCTTGCTTCCTTCCTCTTTCTGCTGCGTGACCGATCTACCTTTTGATCTGTCTTCATTCTTCGTCAATGGAGGAAAGTGTAGTTCAAGCGAGAAATGAATGAAGAGGGAAATCTTCTTTCTCCGCTCTTGTCTTATTCATTTCCTCCTCATTTCCATTAACGGAAGAAGTGTCGTCGTGTCTTCCACAGAGTAAGTCAATAGACAGACGGGTGTTTTCTCGGAAAGTCTCTTTTTTCCACAGAGACAAATTAAGTCAGACATTGCTCCGTTATAAGAGTTTCTCTCTCTTTCTTACCATCACATCCACAAAAGTATTTCTCGTCGGGTGTTCTCTCTCGGCGTCTTGCTAGGTAACGACTCCCCTCCCTCCTCAGCCTCCCTCGCTCCTTTCATCCCCTTCCACGGGATCCCAAGACGCGATCCCGAATCTGCCGTGGATTCTTGCTTTGCCTTCTTATGATAAAGGTCATGAAAAGACCTTTCTCAAGAGGAGGAGAAGGAGAGATGCTCCGCAATCATTAAAAGAGGAGAAGGAGATACGATGGTAACGCAAGGGTGGAGATAATGCAAGCGCAAGCGGGAAAGAATGAGCTTTAGCTTAACTAAATCTCTTCACTGAAACCTCCCTTCTGTTTTTTCGTCTTTGACAGTCACACAAGTCGGGCTTTTGCAAGTTCTTTTCAAGAGGAAAGTGCTTTTCCTGTCTGTCTTCATTTCTCCTTTCAAAGATTCTCTGACAGTCTTCAGAGAAAGGATGGGAAAAACCACAGGCTAAAGAAAAGAAAACCGTTTTCTTTCTCAGGTGTACATACATAGACTGTTTCCCCTCCCTCCCCTCTCCGACGGAAGTCTCTTTCTTCCAGCCCCCCCCCTAGTCAGGGTCACCAAGACAGGCCCTTCTTTTTGGGACTTCGCACTTGCCCAAGTTCTCTGTTTTCTTTCATGCTCGTGATTCTTATGGTCAAACTCTCATCAAGACGTGTATGTACCTGGTACCGGAAAGGACTTCCTAGGAGCAACGCTGTTTTATATGTCTCTCGGTCTCTCTCTCTATGGCTAAGTCGTCTTGTCCATAGAACGTAAGAAAGTGGCGAGAAGCCCGATCCCGGTTCGTGATCTTTATAGGGGAAAAGAGAGTGAATGTTGGTGTCTCCTCTTCCTTTTCCACACGATCTCTCGGTTTTTGTCGCTTTTTTGTCTTCCTCATTGTGATATGATGAGTCTGATTCTCGTATCACTTTCTTTTCAAAAGACCACAGAAGAACCAAAAGAACGAGATCCGCGTTTTTCTCCTTCTACAGTCAATCCTATTAGCCTTTAGCCTTTTGAACAGACCTTTGTCAAACGGCCGATCACGTGTGTAAGGTTTTTTCTTGACATTAGGCAGATGCATGAGCAGGTGCAGGCGACGGGGTTGTATCATCCCCACGAACTCGTCTCCCGTGTTTCGATATTAGCATAATAGAAAGTGTAGGGATTTCTTGATCATAGAAGAACCAGCTTTAGTGGGAAGTTTGCTTTCGAATCAAAGTCAGGTGCACGTGCACCCAGTTCAAGTGTACATACACCTGGTCAAGTGTACATACACCCGCTCAAGTGCGTGCACATACACCTGGCCGAGTGTACATACACCCGGTCAAGTGTACATACACCTGGGCAAGTGTAGATACACTAAGTGAAGTGTGCATACACCCGATCAAGAGTATACACCCTCATCCAAGTATACGAGATAGATGTATCTTTAAACCCCTTTTTCGGGAACAGTTCTCGTTTAGATTCTTTTTTCATAGACCGATTGTGTATGATGTTGTCATTGACCCATTCTTGTTATTCTGATAGATAGGAGTGCTTCGCCAAGTCACTCTAGCTATGAGAGAAACGAGAGAGCCAAGCAATGAAGCAAAAGAGAGTGAAGCTCAAAAAGAAGCGAGAGAAGACTTCATTCAAGCGACTCCAGAGGTTGCTTACGACACAGTGACTCAGAAGATGCTTCATCCTCGTTACATCGCTGAATTTCTTGCTGTACATGGACGCCAGAACCGCTCATCGCCTTCTCCTCCTTCTTCGACTTCTTCTTCTGAGAGTAATGACGTTACCATTAGGCATCTTACCAGCAACGATAAACGCTCATCGTCAGTCTCATCTACCTCATTACATGAACCCAATGCTTCTTTTGATACAAGTGGGACACCTCACACGACTTCAGTAGAAGTTTCTCCCTTTCTACAACCTGTCTTTTCTTCGGAATTCTCAAGAGGAGGCGGAGAAGGAGTGAGCCAGGGGGGTCATCGTCCATCACATCAGTATCATCCTCGTCCGCTCCCTCCTCCTGTTCAACAACAGAACCATCATGAAAAGACTTCTTCTTTTTCTTCCGACTATTGTCTTCTTCCGTCTCCCATGAGCCATGCACGTTCTCCTCCCAATCTCACGGCGAATGGTGGCGTATTGTTATCTCAGGCTATTTCTCATGAGGGAAGCCACGCCCAAGAGACTCATAGGGGTGATCGTTCAGTTCATAGATATCAGGATAGAAGTGTCACAGATAGGCATTCTTCAGATGCTTGTCTTTCATCTTCTCAGCATCTAAGTGTAACTATTCCTGCTTTAGCACGTCAAGAGAATGGTCCACAAGATCTAGAGAGGTGTCACCCCCAAGGCCAAAAAGCTGATTCACGACATCTTCTTGTCTCCACGACTCCCGATGAGAGACGAGACATAACAAGGGTACCTCCTGAGAACCGTAAGGATCTTTCTCATCTCCCCATTCTCACTCATGACAATACCCCGTCAAATCAGGAGAGTACCCATCTTCTTCCTCATTTGAATGAGCCGAATCTTTCTGTCTCTTCTTCTTCTTCAGCAACAGCGTTAGCATCCTCGCGCCCTCATCATGTTTCGTCTCTTTCACGTGGAGGAGTCTGTCCAGCAGCTAAGAGTCTTGTCAAACCCAGGCGACGACAATCGATTCATCCCCCAGCATCGGAGCCCTCTTCTGTTTCTCTCTCATCTTCTCATATAACAACAGCAGCAGCAACAAGTACTACTACTACTACCATTCCTACACCGTCATCTTCTGCATCTTCTATTCCCTCCTCTATCTTCCCCGTATCGTCGAAGTGTACCGAAATATCGAGTTTGCATGATAAGAAAGGTAGCGATCTCATCCACTCAAGAAGAGATGACCTAGAGGCCCCATTGAGTCTGTCTCCGAAGACGAAGCGAGGATTAGATAAGGTTTCGTTAGTGAAGGAGAATTCTTGTTTGGCAAGAGAAGGCAAAGAAGGGGGGATCTTTTCTTCATCTACATTAGACACACATGTAAAAGAAGAAGATTCTCAAGAGAACAAGAGAAATGAACGAGTAGAGGAAGGAGAGACAAGCATTAGGAAACCTCTTCCTTTCATGGGGCATCATAGTACTCTTCACTGTAATAAGAATCCTTCTTCATTCACGGCTGCACCTGTCTTCACTCTCCCAGAGACCATGAAGGACACGAAGAGAGAAGGAGAAGAGAAAGAAGAGGGCCTCTCAAGGGAAGGTAGCGAAATGAGGAGAGACATGGATTCTCTTTGTCAAGAGGAGAGAGAGATAGAAAGCCGGGGAGAAGGAGAGAGTCTGATAGAGAAGCTCTTGAACCAGGATCAATCACGTATTAGCCTGGACCTTCATTCCTCTACTGCATCGTCTTTCTTACAAGGAACCTCTTCTCTGTCTTCTTCTTCTTTACTCGCTCAAGGAGTAGAAGAACAGACGGTGGAAGGCAAGGGAGACCGAGGTGGGTTGAGGAGTTCAGATGAAAGAAAGTTGCAGCATGAGGGGAATGGTTCAAGGGGAGAAGAAGCAGAAGGACGGCGAGAAGAAGAAGATCGAATGAGAGAGTCCTTGACAACATCCTCGATGGAAAATGGGGATATGACGATGACGAGAGGAGAAAAGAAGCCCCCTTCCCAGACTCATGAGATAGTAGGAGTCCCCCAAACCAAGAAAAAGAAGAAAGGACGTGAGGTGTCTCCTTGTTCGCATTCTCCATCTACCAGTGGCGATCATCGATGTCGCCCTCCATCTGCTGAGGAGGAGACCCCAAGCAACATAGCAACCGCAGCGGAGTCTTCTTCCTCTTCGATTGGGGGAGGAGATATCAAAGGAGAAGAAGAAGGAGAGGCAAGTATGAAGAAGAATTCCTCTCGAAGAAGAGAGACTTCAAAGACACGAGGAGGAGGAGGAACCTGGGGGCGTCTGAAGAAGAAAAAGAATACGACAGAAGACCAACACCTCCAAGAAGGGACTGAAGAGATCTCAAAGAAACGAAGAAGCCGTTCGGAGACCTCTGCTTCTTCTTCATCTTCAAGTAAAAAGTTCAAAGGGGGGGGCAAAGATGATTCCATGGAAATGTCTTCAACGACGACATCCTCGACGTCTTCTTCTTCGTCCTCTTCATATCTTGTAGAGAAGACCCCGTCAGATCTCATTTCTTCATCTTCTTGCAGTTCGTCCGGGGGAGGTGTATCTACACATCATTGTGATGGTGCTGTTCATCCCTCATCTAGCACGGCGGCCACCCCTCCTGATGAGTCTCCGTGCAGGGAGATCGTAGAAGAAGACTTGCCGGATTCATACAAGGACAAGAGCCCCTCTACCTTTTCCCTTTCCTCTTCGTCGTTCACGGAGAAACATGTCTCTTCATCTTCTCTTGCTTCGCCTTCTCCTCCTCCTCCTCATCGAAGTCTCTTCTCTCCTTCTTCCTCTTCACCCTCTCACCGTATACGTCCACTCAGTCGTCTTCATTCACATCAGCATCGCCCAACGGTAGCACGTCTCTCTTCTTCTTCTTCTCCATACTTGGGGTGTGCTTCTTCTTCTTCGTCTTCTTCCTCTTCTGGCGCAAGGAAGAAGATCTCTTCGGCGAAAAGAAGAAAGAACCTCTCAAAAGGCGCAAGAAACAGTCGGACATCCCCCGCTTCTTCAAGTTCCAGCCGGATAGGAAGTGGTGGCCGATATGCTCAACAGCATCACTCCCCCAATCATCGTCCTTCTGTAGGCAGATTTTCTTCTTCTTCTTCATACGGCATGCTCAACTCAGGAGGAAGAATGACCGGAACAGGGTTTGCTTGCGGGGGAGGAGGAGGGGGGATCAGCAGTGGTAGTACTAGTAGTAGTGGTAGTGGAGATTTGAGTGCGAAGGTGAGGCGTCTTGTTGAGCAGACGATGCTTGAGAAACATCGAATTGTCTGGATAGAAAGAGGAGAAGTCAAGGGATTTCTACCCTTGCCAGGGATGAAAGAAGAAAGAGTCTACCTCGTATGGACAGAGAAGGGTCTAGATATTCTCGCTGATGTACAGGTAAGATAGCTCAGGTCTCTTCCTCTTACTTATCCTATCTTCGTTTTCGCATCTCCTCTCATCTCATAAATACGTCCATATCTGTACCTATAGAGATAGATAGGTAGCTAGGTGGATAGATAGATAGATAGCTAGGTGGATAGATAGGTAGATAGATAGCAATAGCGTAGGGAGATTGTAAGTCTCTGGAGAGATGTAGAGTGTTCGTGTTCTCTTTTCTTCTTCTTGACAAGAGAACTTTGTCACCCGTGTCCCCCCCCCCTACCTCATGCACTCTCACTACAGAGGGTGGATCTCTTTCTAGACTTTTTTCCAGGAAGACTCTGGAACACCTCATGCATACATAGATTCCTATACAGACATATGTATATATATATATATATATATGTACATGCCCAGAGGAGGTATGGTTACCTACTCATCTCTGTAGGCCCGTTGTATGAATGTCTCTCTCCTCCAACATGCCTATGTAGATGATTGAGCTTCACTACACCTGCGATACACTGTAGAACAGATTCTTTCGCTCCCGCTTCTCCGCGTTCCTCCTTCCTTCCTTCTCACTCTTTCTTTCCTTCCTTCCTTCTCACTCTTTTGTTTCTTTTTTCCCAGGCTTACATCCCGTGGACGCACTGCCCTGTGTTGATGCCGGCAAGACAAAGACAGAAGCAGACGCCTTTTCTTATTCTTTCATCTACAGCTCTAAGTCTTCTCTTCTCTCAGGTCTGTCGGCGTAACTCCACTGCTGTCTTTCGTCTCCCTTTACGTAGGACCCCTGCGTCTTATCAGAAGCACGTTCTACATCTCCTGCGAACCCCGGATGAGGTGTCGCCTTCTTCTTCTCCCTTCCAGGAAACAGGCGGGGGATCTGTCTTTTCTTCTTCTGGTAATAAACGAACTTCTTCACGAAACCATCGTCTCTCTTCTTCTCCTGGTGTACCTACATCTCGATCCGTTATGAAGACTTCTTCGTCGGAGAAGAAGGTTAAAGAGGGAAGGGGAGAAGAAGCAACGATCAGCCATGGAAGAACAAAAGACGATCTGTCGTCAGAGACACGTCCGCGTCAACAGATGCTGGAGACATCGAGCCCTTCTTCATCTCCCTCTCAGGAGACATCTTCGCTAGCTGAGAAGGCTCCCATAGATGGAGACACGCTGCAAAAGTGCGTGTCTACAACTACTACACCTGCGAGCCACGAAAGTATAAAAGAGAATAATTCTCTTCATACCAAGGGGGAAGGTTGTCATCTGGATGGAGAAAGAGGAGAAGGGGGAGGAAAGGTTTCTTCTTTTCAACAGAATGATACTTCTCTTATCTCTGGTAACGACTTGAAAGATGGAACCCAAGATGAATCCAAGATCATGTCTCCTCCCTCTTCTTCTCTCCCTCCGTCGACCTCTGTTGCAGGTCTCGAGAGCTCTTGTACATCTTTGACTGTGGAGAAGTGGATGAAAGAAGAAGAGAGAGAAGCAAAGAAGTCCTCTTTTCAAGCTCAAGACGGGGAAGATCTTGTGAAGGAGAATCACCTGATCAAGCTCGAGCAAGAAGATTGCATGCATAAGATGAATACTCTTCCATCGCCTCTAACGACAATGATTCCTTCTCTCTCTTCATCTCTGTCTTCTTCTTTCTCTTCATACTTTTCTTCTCTCCCTCTCGATACAGCTAACGAAGAAGGCCCCTCCCAATCTAGAGAGGATATGGCCGTGACAGCATGTGTGCGTGTGAACAGTAAAGAGCCAGTGTGTACTTCCTCAGCAGAGACGATAGATGGAATGCAAAGCGCCAAGGAAGAAGAAGAGAAGAAGAAAGAGGAGAAGGAGAATAAACTCGTGTCTTGTGAAGAAACACTCTCCGAATCGATGGGGGTGCTGGACGTATCTCTCCCAAGTCTAGATGGAGATAGGTGGCTTACCTCAGATGAGGCGCGAGAAAGATATGCATTAGAGAAGGAAGATAAGCATAAGAAAGAAGAATCTCTCCTTCTTTCTCTTAAGAAAGAGGACGACAAAGAGTCATGGGTAGGTGGTTGGCAACATGACAATTGCAGAGGTGAAAGGAAACAGGAGAAGATTTCGTCAGATGGAGAACAAGTCAGAAAAGAAGAAGATCATGAGCGCCAAGAAATGACGAATTCTCTCCCGGTGAAAAGCCTCCTCGACAACGAAAGTCGTGAAGCCTCTCCCTCTTCTTCCCTTTCATGTTCTGCCCCCCCGTCTTCTTGTCAGGGAGAAATGTGTAGGAGTGAGAATCTTTCGCCAGAAGAAGTATCTTCAGTATATCCACAAACAGGCCTTTCTGGTCATCTCAAAGGAAAAGAAAATGAAGAAGAAGAAAATGTCGAATTGAAGACTGCCGATGAGAGTGAGGAGAAGAGTGAGGCCATCGATAAGAAGAGGGAGAAAAAGAACAAGGCTTCGTTCTCGTCGTCTTCATCTCTCATCTCCTTATCGACTCAAGACAATAAGGCCTCTCTTCGTGCATCTTCTTCTTCCTCAATCAGCTCTTCTTCACAGTCTCCTTCTCTTCGTTCTTCTTCTTCTGCTCCAACAGTCTCTCAATCTTCTCCTGGACAGGACAGCCAGGGACGCAACGAAGAGGAAGAAGAGCGTCGGCTTGACAGGAATGCCAGTGAAGGAGGAGAGATAAGAGATAGCGAGGAGAAGAAGAAGAACAGAAATGACTCTTCTTCTTCTCTTTCATCTACAACACCAGCAGCAGGAGCACCAGCAGATAGTCGCGGGCGTTCAGTAGATGAAGGAAATTTCTTTCGAGAACAAGAAAGTGAATTTTGCAGTATGTCGGCTTCTTCATCTCGCAGTTCAGTGGCGACAGCTAGTGCTAGAGACGCCACCACGAGTAGACACGCACTTCCAGCCGTGTCTTCAGGGGGTGGGGGAGGAAGTTCCGTGAACTATAGTCATGCAAAGAGGGGAATACAAACATCTTTACCAATCGATATGAAAGATTTCTATTGCTGTTCTCAAGGGAAAGTTGTAGGCGAAGACTATGTCTACTTTAGGCAATGTCTTCCTGACGATGAAGGCGCAGATGTCTACGATATCAATCTGTCTATAAGAAAGAGACCTAAGAAACTTCTCTTAAAGAAATCCAAGTTTCTATCAAGACTTGCGGCTTCTTCATCTTCCTCATCCTTCGGCGTGCTCTCCTCTAAGACCGCCACAGGCGAGAGTGATGTGCAGGATGAATCCTCGCGGTCTAGGGGAGAAGGTGGTCTTTCTTCTCCTTCTTCTACGGTCGGGTTAGCGGCAGCACAGGATTCCAGCAACGTCGATGCTCGTGAATCGATTCTCTTCAACTCTGGAGATCGACTCCAAGGATTTGACCATGAGGGGGGGAGAGGGAGCCAGGGGGATGAAAGTACAGAAGGTCACGCAGAGCAAACGCATGCACCGTCGTCGTCTTCTCAAGCAAGAGCAGGAGAAGGAGATATAGAGAAGCCAGCTCAGGGCGATAGAAGAGAAGGAGAGATGACGACCATGAATGATAAGAATCAAAAGAGTGCTGTACCCTTATCACCTGAAGATGTTCTCAAGTCCTTACTGACATCTCCACAAAGAGAAGAAGGAAAAGAAAGAGAAGGAGGAGGTGGCACGGGGGGAGATCAGAATACAGTTGTCGTTAAGAGAACGGTCTGGGCCTATGTCGATGAATATGAAGATGATAGCATGGACAGCCGACTAGATCTACCTGTTGCTTACACATCTGAAATGAAAGTTCTTCTTGGACTTGCGCCCAGTCCTACCCCACATCGATGCAAGTAAGCTAGAGAGACACCGAAACAGCTAGCTAGCTGGATATCGAAACGAAGGAATCCCCTACTTGGCGTAAGCCACAAAGAACACGGACTAGACATCTCTCGCTCTTCTCGTCTTGTCTCTCTGAGGGAACCAGCCCGTATCTTTTCATCTATCTATCTATCTATCTATCTATCTATCTCTAGTCTTTGTATCTGCTTAGGATATCATACAAGACAGGGAATGCGTTGACTTCAAAATCTCCTTCTGTGCCCCCTCGGTAGTTGTGAAATGAAATCGATAAACATCACCTAGGCCAATGTGCAGCTATATTCTACACATATACATGCATGCATGCATACATATACATACATACATATACATGCATACATACATACATATACATACACTTTCATTGACAGTCTAGTTGGATTCGTGTGTATGTATATCTCTACATAGATGTCTGTAGCCATCTATGTAAGTATTTTGTATGAGGGTCTTCAATACCGGGGAGTGAAGTTGATGGAGGGAAGGCAGCGAGAGAAGATAGTCGTGCCTACATGAAGGCGTCATCTCTCAAGACTTGTTAATCTCTCTTTTTTTCTTTCTTTCTTTCTTTCTGATCGGTGTCCTCACCACGTTTCCCTTTTTTCTTCACCTTCTTCTTGTTCTTCTCCTTTTATAAGATCGCTCGTTTTCGTTCCGTTTATTTATCCTTTCTCCTCGTTGCTTTTCTCTGCGGTGATTCCGCCTATCTCCATATCTGAAGAGTCGTCTTCATAAGATCTCTTCTTTCTCTCTTCTTGTCGCTTTCGACCTCTGTCCTCTCTCTGTTTTTTCTTCACTTGGGAGCAGCATGTCGCTAGCCAGCCATCGAGTCTCGAGTGTGGCCCAACAGAGATTTCGCATGTTCCAGTGCCACCCTGATAGCGAAGAAGCCCGAGGAGAAGAGCTTCATCCCTACGAACCTCTCCCCCCTTCTTCTTCTTCCTCTACGTCTTGCTCATCGGCCAGGTGTAGTGACGCCGAAGAAGAGGAAGGTGAGAACGAGGATGAAAAGGAGAAGACTTCCGATCAGATCGATGCATCGTCTAGCGTCACGCAAGAGACGGGCGAAGAAGAGAAGGAGGAAGGGGGGGAGAAGAAGGGGGGTGAACAAGAAGGAAAAAGAGAAGAAAAGGATACGAAGGATGGCGATGAGGAACATAAGGAGGAGGAGAAAACCAGTGAGGAAGATAAGAGCAAAGAACAAGGAAAAGAAGAAAAGGAAGAAGATGGAGGCGAAATAAAGAATGAAGCAGCGGAGGTGTCTTCTTTGGATGAAGATAAGAAGAGGAATGAGAGTGCTGATAAGAAGAACAGTAAGACGAAGCAACAGAAGAAGAAGAAAGGAGAGAAAGAAGAAGGCGTAAGTGAGAAGGGAGTTGGAGATAAGAGAGGGAGAAAAAGCAATGATGTGCTAGGAAGAAGCCGAGATGATCAGAAGGATAAGAAGGAACAAGAAGAAGAGGAAGAACTGACATCCGGGCCCGTCGCACCTCAACTCGACAGTCAAGAAGAAGAAGAAAGAGATAGAGCAAGAAAGAAGAAGAAAGAGTGAG
>NW_027154914.1:0-1874 GCF_002600585.1 Cystoisospora suis
ATAGATAGATGGATAGGTACATCTCCATACATACCTAACATTTGCATGTGCGTTGGTACTAACTTGAAGACAGATAAAAAATAGATAGATAGATGGATAGATCAATAGATAGATAGATTAAAGATAGATAGATAAATAGAAAGATAGATAGATAGAATAGACAGAGAGAATTGAGAAAGGCCTCTCGGGTAGAATTGAGCGTGAAAGACTTCGGTAAAGCGGAGAATGAGAAAGTCATAAATAAGGGGAGGAAAAGAGCCTCGTACTTCACTATGGACAAGAGACGTAGAAGAAAACCTCTTGTATTGATTGAAGTTGACGTTGTAGGCATAGGAGTAGTCATCATAACAACTTTAAGAAAAAGAGTAGCAGGAAGACGAGCCGGCTTATATAAGGAGTAGTAGTAATAGTAGCAAGAGTGGGGGTGTGTTTGTATTACGGGCCTAGTGATCCACTTGCTGCTTCTGTTGCTTCTCTTCTTCACACAAAATACACATCTCCCTACAGAAACATACATACACACCCTATCTATCTATCTTTGATCTATCTATCTCTCTCCCGTATCTATCTATCTATCTTTACACCGATCTAGATATCCCTGCAGGACCTTGTAGAAATAACTACGAGCACGTGGCTAGAGCAGATCTGTCTGTGTAGAAGAAACAACAGAATTTCGCAGCCCGCAAAGAAGTTCTTTTGTACGAGGAGTCAGTTCCTCTCCATCTTCCTTCTTTTTCTTTCTTTCTTTCTCGAGTTGACAGTTTACCTGCATTAGAGCAAGAGGAGGGAAGTCGCCTAGAGGAAGTGCATGCTCTGTAGAGACTTGTGTGTAGACTTGTTGAAGTTGCTGGATCAGCTGCTTCTTCTTCGCGTCTTTTCCCCACAGAGGAATCTGCTTGCGTAACGCTGTCAATAAATATGCATGCACCTACACACGAAAGACAGAGACAAGAAAGAGAGAGAGAGAGAGATAGAAAGATAGAAAGAAAGGTAAACACATACAGAAACAGAGAGGAAAAATGAAAGAGACAGAGAAGAAGTTAGATACAGATATACTCTATGCAGAGAGAGAGTCCAGACAAGAGAGACAAAAAGAATGAAGACAGAAGGAAGAGAGAAAGAAAAGGAGATCTAGACATAGAGGTGTATCTGCATGTGCTGCCTCTTCGTAGAGGATGGATAGAGGGAGAAATAGATCGATAGGTAGATGGCGCTTCGCCTTGATGCGAAAGCAAGAAAGAAAGAGAGAGAAGTTTCTCCGCTTATCATTACAGAAAGGAAAGAAGCATGTCCATATTCAACCCAAAAGAAAAAGCCACTATCTATGATACACATATATACATATGACCATGAATATACATGGATATATACATAGACATAGAGATGCAGAACATACGTATCGCCGCAAGTAAAGAGAGGTACACGCGGACATGCGAGATCTCCCTAGTGACCACCTTCTTTGCCGCCTATGAGAAAGAAAGAAAGAGTGAGAAAGAGATAAGCAGATAGATGGGTGTAGTTGTATACTGACCTTGGCTAGCCTCGCACGCTTGATAAAATCGTTAACTTTCCTTATAGCTGCATCGCGAGGTAAGCGAGCGATATCTGCATACAAATCATTCGCCTACACAAACACAAACAAAACAAGAAAGAAGAAAAGAGTGAGAAAGAAAGAAGATGATGAGATATAGAAACGACTGTTTGCTTGTATCATATCAGAGACAGACAAAAGCATTTCGACATACACACTCCCCTCATACAAAGATATGTAGACATATATATGAACAGATAGATAGATTAAGGATAGATAGATAGATTAAGGATAGATAGATAGATTAAGGATAGATAGATAGATTAAGGATAGATAGATAGAT
>NW_027154915.1:0-420 GCF_002600585.1 Cystoisospora suis
TTAAAGATAGATAGATAGATCACCCCCCCGTTGTTGTTTCTTTCAAGTGAGGGTGTGGATGTTTTCTTTTTTCATGAATTAGCTGAGCGAGCTTACCGATGGGTCCGGATCGATTTGGTATTCCACAAGGCGCAAAGAGAGCTTCACTCTTATAACTGACGTCATAGATATGATCTCCGGCGACAAATGCCATGACATGTTCTTTTGAGAATGCTGTAATGAACCAAGCAACTAAAGGATCGTCGACAAAGAGAAGTAATTGAACTCGGGAAGAAATAATTTCCCTTAAAGGAATCTCAGACAACCACATTTCGCCTTGTCTCTGCAGCCATGAAGCGAAGACTTCCGGAAGGTGTACAGATTCCGCCATAGGGTAGACATCATAGGCTGAAGAGGATCGAGTTGAATCTAGTGTGCGAC
>NW_027154915.1:588-26309 GCF_002600585.1 Cystoisospora suis
AGCCCCCCAGTACCGATCGATGAGTTCCATGAGTTCATAGACCTCTTCGTATAGCAAGGGCTTCCGCACAGCTGAAGATAAGAAAGACGCATAAACCTCATCTTCACTTAGAACTTCATAAGGTAATGTTTCTTCTCCATTCTTCGCATCCTTCTCTTCATCACCCCTCTTCACATCTCCCTCGTTCGAGATCTTCTCATTGCTAGGAAGATTCGCCTTTACAGAAGGACCTGCTTCTCCCACTCCCGGATGTCCTTCTACATACTTGGGTGAACCTTGGAAAGGACGTGGAAAGGAAGAAGAAGAAGAAGTCGTTTGATTATCCCCATTGTTACGAGTCTTCTCTTTCTTAGTCTCATTGGCTCCCTGTACATTACCCCCCCCTCCTTCACTCTTTTGCTGTTGTCCACCTCCCTCTCCTCCTCCTCCTCCTGGCTGCATGTACTCTAGATAATGTTTGAGAGAGGTACCTAAAGAAGAGGCGTGCTTAACAGAGTTCATGGAGCCATGACGATTGCCGTTCAAAGCCGAGAAGACCACTACAACCACCTCATTCATATTGGTCCGCAGAAATCTCTGCACAGGGCGGAAAAGACTCTCTTCGAGATTTGTCTCGGAATGGATATCTATCAAACTCGTCGGGGGAGTAGGCGATGTCCCCGTTCTCTTTCCTGAAGATTGAGAGACAGGCGAACTTGCACTAGTAGTACTAGAAGAAGTAGACGTGGAAGGAGACGTAGCATCTTGTTTCTGCGCCCCAGACTTGTTTGGATTTCCTTCAGTTTTCTCGGGGGGATTGCCTGACGAAGATGACGGGAGATGCGCACCTTTACGAAGATTCACCATATCTTCTTCTATTCGCCAGGGGACCTCTACGAACAGAAAAAAGAACAAGAAGAAAAGAAAGAAGATGAAACATAGAGGAAAGAAGAGAAACGTGAAAGAGAGAGAGGAAAAGAGAAAGAGGAGAGAGCATCCGTATCATACATTACTCAACGAGCAAGGAAGAGGAGAAAACTCCTGAAAGTTGTAGAGATATCTGGAATAAGAAAGGAAGGAAAGCATGACCTCTGTGATGCGGGCTACATGTAAAGAACAAGCAGAAGAGGAAGGATGTGAAAGAAGAATGTAGAAGAAGAGAAAGAAGAAGAGTATGATATGAACACCGTACAATCGAACATAGAAGAGAGGGAATGAAGGGAAATCAAACGGGGTTAGGGAAGAGCCGCATTCTTTCTCCGATAAGAACCACAAGTGGAGTGTTCTAAAGTCTGTAGAGAGAGGGGGGACAGAAAGAGAGATAGGGCGAAATAGAGATAATAGAGTTGAGAGTGAAAAAAGTCCGATGAGAACAATGAAAACAAGAGACTTACCAGAATACCATCCACCATACTCTTGACTTCTCCATGGCCTAACATCAAGAACTCGAATGCCGTCCCTTAACTGTTGAGACACGCCTACATTCTGCGCATGAGCAATCTCATAGTAACGAGGGTCATTCACATCTGTTAAAGTACTATGGAGAGTAGCTGGGAGAGCTAATTCCGTTAATCGCATGTCTCCGAAGAGGCGCATCCAGCTAAGAGCTCCTCTTCTGCTAGGCAAGCGTCTTCCGAACCTCGATGCGTGTCGCGTGAAAGGACCGTCAGGCGGTGGAGGTCTGGAAGAAGCAAAAGTTGAAAAAAAGAGAAAGACAATGAGAAGAGCCTGCATCCACACAGAATAAGCCGACGGACGAGGGATGCGCGCCAACTCCCACCGCGCCATCTTGTTTGACGGAGTTGGTAGAGGAGAACGAGATACTAAGAGTTCGTTCGTCAGAAGGTAAATACAGAGAAGCTCGATAACAAAAAAAGGAGGAAACGAAAGAACACGTCAATGGAAAGTCACTTTTCCTCGTGGATCTATCCGGCCGGAAATCGCACGCCTCGGGCGGCTCGATATTGTCATGCCGGTCACCCGCCTGGCATGACAATCTGGACGAGCAAGTGAAAAGAAAACTAACAAGAAAAGCGTTCCAAGGTGTACTAATCTCTTGGACGACGTTTTTCTCTTGTTGAAAAACGCGGAGACGAGGAATTCAAAGGTACCAGGAGACCTATCGCCCGGATGAGCTTGACGAAAAGTCGGGAACATCCGTCATCGTCTCGATGCGCCCGAAAGAGCGTGAGGCCGGGTGACAGGTCGCATCCGCCGTACGTGCATGCTCTATGCCACAGGAATTCTGCCTTGCATATGTGTGAGACGGAGGTACTACGACCCCAAGCTGCGCGTTCAAGTTCCCACCAAACGGGCTGGACTAAGGAAACGGAGAGAAATGCGAGAACTGGTTTGACTCGGCTCTACGGTGCCACACAACAATGCGACGGGTATAGCACCAGAAGATACTAGCAACTAGTGGAAACGGCAGTAGAGCATCCGTGTCCGGGGTGAGTCCGGGCTTGCCCAGTTTCATCGGGATTGCGCCTTTGATGCCGATGACTCTTTGGATTACGCACCTGCGTCCCTCGGGTTATACTGGGAAAGAATTGAAGACGGCATGCTCTTTCCACACTCTTTACGCAGCCTTCGGATTTACGGATCTCTTCAAACTCGTGACCGTCTTCGTTAGGTTTGTGAAGCGGTGGGAAAACCGTCTCCAGGACACCTGATATCTCCTCGACGGATCTCCCGCCATCGTGCTTCTTCTCTAGCCCAGATGCCGCTTAGGTAGAGGTCTCAACAGTTGCTACGTTTCTGTGCATTTGTTCGATTGCCCGCCACTTCTGTAGAACGGTAAAACTGAAGCCAGGTGCTCTGACACAACGAATCATCGACCACTGCGCTGGCAGCTCCCTAGAAGTGGCTGCCCGCACCATGGACACAGAGCGTGCCCTAACAGATTCAGTTCAGGAAGTTTGCAAGTTTTCTCTCCCTGCTCGTATCACTCTGCTTTCCTCTCTAGCGAACCGCAGGGTGGCACTCTCAATGGTCCCAGGGTGCTCTACATGGAGGAGTCGTGAAAGCAACAGTTACTAGAGCGGCGGGCTTGTGGTGAAATTCGAAAAAACCCTGTCCAGCAAGGCGCCAGGCGTATCACACCCCCAAAAAAAATGCCTAGCTGCTACCAAAGTTGAGACTGTTTCCGAGTTATTTTCTGGTTGAACCCAGTGTCTGGTAGGCGGCTTTGCGCGACTGCAAGCTTCTGGCTGTCAACAGAGGATCTTCTGCAGCTAGGCTGGTGCAGACGGGGATTCGAGTGTGTCAGGTTTGCTAGGGGTGCCCCGGAGCTCGTCATGCGGGTAGCCTTCCTGAGGCAGTACAGGGCGGACACGCCCCTCCAATAAACCGCTGCTTATGTACCCACGTCATCGGGGGTATCGGCGGCTGTCCGTGACGGTTACGTTAGGCCTTTCAACGCTCCTCTCCTCGGGAACCCAAGAAGCTGCGATCCTGTGCGAGCGGTGTGTAAGGGAGGCGTTACAATTATGTGCGTCATGCAGGTAATGAGAAATTCTTGCAGAAACAGACAGCTCGGGTCTCGGCTTATTTCTTCGCCATCCCACGGTCCGCGAAAATCGCGGCAGCATACAGTTCCGAGGTGCAATAGCCTCTGAGAAACCCATAGTACGTTGTGGTCGCCCGGATGAGATCCCTCGGTCGCGGCCTTATTGAATTGCTTACTGTCCTATAGGGGTGGCGGCACCCGTCCTTCACCCGATCCAGATACGTTGCCCGAGTGACCTCCCAGAGCTGCCAGAAGTTTCTGTCACGTGAAACCGCCATAAAATCCCGAACAGGTCCCGAACAACGCTACTGACAAGAAACTGCGACCGCACAGTTGTCTTCATGAACGCCTCCGGCATGTATCGTGCCGGTAGACGAGAGCCTACCCTCGCAGCGACATTGTGGATTTCCTCGACTGAATCAGACACATCGAACGCGGGGGGGGCCGACTGGAAGTCTCGACTAGGAAAGCAAGAAGCTGAGCACAGGATACAGTAGCACTTCAATGTGTACGGCAAAATGCTATAGGGAAATTGGCTTTTTTGCGCTGCCCGAAGAAAAGTGACACATGGCTGTTTGGGGAGAAAGCCAGCACGGGTTGCAACGGTACTGCTCTTTCAAAGAAAGAATGCACAACGGCGAGACCCACTTCAAACAAAGCCACGCATTTTACACGGCGCGCCACCTTCTGATGGGGATATAAAGTGGCTGCGAATGCAGTACTTTGTCTGTCCCACTCAGACAATTTTCCGTCCATATATTTTTCTGTATCAGCGGTTCGCGTGTGCACACCAGTGGTGATTAATATAGGAGCTCTCTGCAGACTGAACGATAGATCTGCCGTTGCGAGAGAACACTGGACGTGTCGGCCGCTGCCTCGCCATCGAAATGATCTCCCTTCTGAAAAACACACTTATTTCCGCCTTCGAGGCCATAGTGTCACGGGTCAGCGATGACGAAGGGCGACCACACATAAGACCCCGAAGGGCCGGATCCGGAAGGCCTTCTTCATCGACGTCTGCCTTCATAATTGGTGTACCGGTTGAGAAGCGGTGCTCTTGCAACTATGCGTTTGCAAGGATGGATCTTCATCCCAACCAAGCCAGAGCCCTTAGCCACGAGTAGGGCGTTCGAAGCAAAGTGACAGTCCAGCAGTATACTACAGAGTTGGCAAGTGAGCTTTTCGTGTATTCTTTCTTCTCGAGAAAATCGCCTCGATCGTCTTTCCTTCCACGACGCCTGAAACCGAGATGGTAAAGACGTTAATTGTAGTTTAGTGGAGCACTGGGACGGAAGCCTGCAGAGCCGATACTGCCAATGAAAAGCCGGTCTTCTCGAGAGCGATTATATAAACGGAAAAGCTGTGAGCTTCCTAACACAGTGCACTTACAGTCGTCACCACTTAGTGATGGCTGCGGCAGTTCTTTTTTGATGATAGCTCGACCCGAATAATTCCGGAGGACAAGCCCCGATACAAACATGGTAGCCGCGCACCCAATGGTGCCCGCAGTCTCCATTTCATCTACACGGCAACGACTGCTCCAAGCAAAAAGAATGCACAGCACATTTCGAGTGCATTTTGTCTCCGTGCGACAGCTTCCAGAAGGTAGAGCAACCGCCAGCATGCCGATCCTTATCGGGAAACTAGACACCTTTGGGAAAGACAGGCGGCCGAGGATCTGTCCCGCCAATTTTGCGTTTGCCCAGTGGCTGAGGAAACGGCACACGGCTTTTCGCATTCCACTGGCGCCAGCCACACTTGTTTGCTGACAGGAGACAAAAAGGATTCGATGTACGGCGGTAGGGAATGGTCAGTGGCAAGGCGGGCACGAAGTAAAACCGCTTGGTCGGGTGTGGGAATTTCGCCCGGGCTGTCCCTAGAGATATAAGATCTTGCATGTACTGGAGTTTCTCCGATCCTGATGTACAAACAGGCAGGCACGGGAACGCTGGGACGTGGGGTCGGGGCGAAGACGTCCCGTGCTTGGATGGAGCAGAGCACATAGTCGCATAGTCAGGACTATCGTTCTTCTCCGATCTCGCCAGCGACCCAAAGGACATCTACGGAATTTACACTTCGGCTGAACAAGGAATGCTCGCGAACCGGTGGCTTGTTGGGAGCCCTTTGCGGCTCAGCGGCCGTAATTTGCTACGTGCGTGAAGTTGCCTGTGCAGACCATGTCAGGACGTCTAAGTCTCATGTAAGACTTTGCGGGTGCTATCAATAAAACTCGATTCTTCCCCGCTTGAATTCCAGGGAGTGGCAACACCCGGGCTGCCACTTGGAGGCTTTCTTTCGTGCACTGCTACGACTGAACTGCTGAGGCGGAACGACGGAGGTCTGTGCTTACGACGACCCGTAATCGGCAGGGCCACACATGACGCGATAACTGAAAAACTGCGCTGACGCAGTGAGGTCTTTACGCCTTCTCAGTAGTCATCTGAGCAACGGCGCGGCGCAGGTGCCATCGAGATGCCCGGGAAAAATGCGAAGCCGTTTTACTTGCCCTTACCCGCTTGATAGCTCATGAGAGACTTTTTCATTTGTGGACCAAGAGCGCGCTGATAATGCCAGTCCATGATCTCCCATTTTAGCTCGTCGATGTAGGGGCGAAATCCACTCCGGTCAAAATGAACGCGGAACTTCGCAAACTGCCCTTCCCTACGATACCGAAAAGCCATCTTTCATGATAAACTACGGAAAAGTCAAAGAGTGAGTGAGTGCTAACTCGTGTGAACGGCCGGGCGGGCTCGATTGGAAGTGCTTGAAGAAATCTGGAGTTCGGGAAGGAGGTTCCACCCGCGTGAAAAAATGAGGCGGCCACCGGCGTCTTAGACATTTACGAGACCACGCAACACGAAGATTCGCGGTAGAAAAAAACAGAACAACTCCATCCACTGTGAACGGCACGAACAGCGCTCGCCCGCAGTCAAATAGTGAGAGAAAAAAATTTTCTCCCCCGGCTCGTGAATGTCGGGGGATCCTCGAGAGCGTTAAGGACCGCGCCCCCCGGCTTCTCCCGGAGAGTTCTACCACCACCAGGAAAAATTACTATACACAAATGACACCTCGATAAAAATATCAATACGATCAATTCTCAAATCATTTCGCTGCCCAAAACGGATTCATTCGGCTCCGGCTTGTCCCAGCGCCGCCTGCATCGGCCCTGCATGCGTCCGAGCTGCCGATTGAACCCCATGATGAAAGTAGTTGCCCTGCGAAGAAACTGATGGTGTCCTCGGTTTCTGCAGTCCCAGTGACACGTGACCCCCACTAGACGCCACACAACCGAGCTATGGAGAAACGTCTCCGGGCCGGCACGTGGGAGGAGCACCTGCACACTTTTTTCCCTCAAGGATATGTAACCAACTATGGCAAATTTCTAAAAAAGCTGAGGGTATTACGACATAGTGCGCTTCCGACAAAACGCGCATATGGACACTAGTGGACCGGACAGGGGGATTTGGCCCCCAGCAGTGAAACATGTTCACAAGTCCCGCTGTCCTTACACAGCTCAACCGTACCCGCCCTTTACACACATATCGGCGTCACAAAATGTCTTCTATAAACAGGCTCACGAGACCATCACACAAAAGATACCGTCGTACAGTCCGGATGCCAGATGACCTGCGCGGCTTTTTTTTTTTTTCTACAAATGAACAACTCCATGAATTCCCGCAAAAAAAAAAAATTCGTTTCTTTTCCACCGGCTGCTTAGCATACCGTAATCACGAGACAGTGCACGAGGGCACCTGAAGAACCACCAGAAGGGAGGACCTGGCGGCACCCTTGTGTCCGTGCGAGGGCACAGGTCCACAGACAGCACAAATTGCTCGCCAGACTCTTGCCCCCCAGTCTTGTTTGATAAAAGATTCATCGAAACCTCCTGTGCAGTGCAAAAATTGGTGACTTTTTAACGATTTCTAGAGGAGTGATTCTGCGGAAGGGGTCAGTCTGAAGGAGGCCTCTAAGAATCCGCTCGATATCTTTCGGAACATGGGAACCCCGTGGCGAATTGTATTCAGGTTGTGCCAGAGCGATGCTCTGCAGTGCTTGAAGCTTGTCGTCCGCCGAACCAATGTTGAAGGGAAAAGACCCAAACCACAACTGATGCAGAGTCACTCCGAGTGACCATGCGTCTCCTAGAGGCGATGGATGCCCACGGCTCATCGCTCTCTCTGGCGGCAAGTAGTTTGGGGTCCCCGGGCCTTCAATACCAGCCCTTAAAGTAGGGACATCGTGTAGAGGAACTGGCTCAACGTCAGCCATATCTGAGAGAACTATATTGCCGCTACCGTCAACGACAAAGTTCCCAGGCTTGATATCTAAATGCACAAGACCGAGGCTGTGTAGCCGAGCAAGTGCACCGATCATCTGTCGTGTGATTTCCATCTTCACATGCTCTGGAGGTTCTCCTTCAGACAAGACCTGGTCGAGGTCAGCGACAGCGTGAGGAAATAGTATTGCAACATTCGTCAAGCCCCGATCGTTAGCAAGAGGTGTTACTAGCTCTAAATTGATGATACGACCTGTCATGACTGGACTCAGCAGATGCATCTCGTTGTAAGCTTGTTCCGAATCCTTACCCAGCAAACGAGAGACTTTCGTCTCGACGTGTTCAACAAAGTTGCATGAGGCCTCCGCGTCTTTCTTCCACAACTCCTCCTTAGACAACTTCACAACTTCCTCAGGAACGCTCCAGCCTGTTCCTACACTCGAGAATCGGACGAGAGGAATCTTCATGGCGTATTCTTGTCCGCGTTCACCCATGACTTTGAAGACAACACCGTTGGAACCTGCCCCCAGAAACTCACGCCGTATCAGCCGATACACTAACGACGCTGTGGTCCCCGGATGTGTCAGTCGGATTTCGAACTTGCCTCCTTCCGGAAGAACAGACTCAATGGGCCTGATTAACGCCTCGGCATTCTTGTTTATGTGCTTCTGCAAGTTTTTAGCAAAATCCGCCAATTCAAGCGCCGCTGAGCGATCGGTGATTTGACATGCCGCGGCAGGGAATCCTTGACCCATGAAATCGCTGACATTCCTGCTTGATGAATCCACATGTGAACTACGCGACGGTGCCTGGCCTGATATATTTGATCGAACAACGGCATCGTAAATCGGACCGGGGCGTCCCAACGGGCCCTGTTCCTCTCCATAAAATCTCGTGAAGATGCGACCCCTCGGCCCGAAAAAAATTGGAGGAACGGCTGACGAAGAAGCAGACGATAACTCTTCACGTCTTTCGGGATGTCTGCCCTCACTCATTCGTGGCTGGCCCGGACCTGGGACTGGGGGCCTATCACGGTTTCGCAGCGCGCTGGCAGCTCGCCTCCATGCCGCACGGGCAGGTGACACCGGTGTAGCGGAGACACTTGTAAGAAGTTGGTGATCATAGAACAGGGTGAGGAAGGAGAAGTCCTCGTGATTTATCACACCAAGAAGAATAGTAGAAAAAAAACCCAGGCACCCAAGAATGAGCGAGAAGCTTGCACCTGGTGGGGGCGCCATGGTTAAGCAAACAGAGCAAGGAAAAAAAAAACCTGGCTGATACGCCACTACCACGCTTGCAGTCTGAGACCAGGCTGCATCTTTTGGCCGCTAGCCCTCGAAAATTTGAATTCCTCGAGCCGGAATCCTGGGGGATTTCTCTGGCGATGTTCGCGTCGATCAGTCCTCTCTCTCAGGGGAGATGTTTGTGGTCGTGTCGAAGAGAGTCGACTGAAAGACAGCGGAACAGCAAGGCTGTCCCACAAGGGAGTCCTCGAACGTAGACGCGCGCAAACAGACAGAAAAGGTGTATGAAGAATAAACAAGAGGACCCAACCAGGAACCAAACAGAACGACAGACCTTTTGACAAACTCACGCTTCCTGTCTTGAGTCGGAGCCGTCACGACCTGGTGGTCGTTGTTCCACGCTGTCGCAGGGAGCTGGAAAGCCAGGACATGACTTGAGAAAAGGCCCTCTGTTCGCCTGTCATCATTCCCGTCAGCGGGTACACTCGGCTGGGAGTCGGCTAGTACTTGATTGCATATCGCCTGTCCCTTCGCCACCCGGTGTTCTCGTCCGCCCGGACTGTCAACGCTCGTTCTTGTGTTCGGACTCGGAAGGTGAGCCAGCCGCCAGTCACTTCGCTTTCTCAGCTTTCAAGCAGCCCGGAGTTTCAGCCCGCGGGGCACGTCTTCTTTACCTCTATTGGACAAAACGAAGCCTCTTACCTCTAAAATCACTGGTAGAGCGCAGCGTGCCCTCTATCTCAGACGACGGGGGGACACAGTGGAAACGGGTCGGTGGGTGAGGGGGGGAGAATGAACTGAGGACTCGCTCCAGATTGCTTCGTACTCGACATGCCTTCCGGACTGCTGCGACCGACTGTCCTTCGTTAAAAAAGAAAAACGGAGTCACTAGGCGTAGTGTGAACTCATAGGCAGCCCCGGGTTGGGGGTTGTCTCGTCTGAAATGTCCGGACAAGGAGATGATAAAAAAGACAAACAGGGACCCCGAGAAGAGAGTCTGTCTCTTGGCAAAATCGCACATCCTGTCTTCAGGCGAAGCTGTAAGGACCTTAATGCCGTTCTCCTGCGCTGTCGCACAGACCCGGAGAGCCACGAGATCTCTTGAAAGAACCTCCGTGTCCGTCAGCGGGTTCGTGCAACAGGGAAAACAGTTCGTGTGCGCCCAAACGTCGGCCAGTACTTGACCGCTGCCAGATCGCCTGTCGCGTCGTCTTCTCGCCTGCATGGAAACTTGTGTCAGTTCCTGCCTTTCCTCTGCTTATCTCTCCACGAAAAGAACCTCGGCGCTACCGGTGCGCAACAGTTGCGTGCAGGTGTCTAGTCACGCAGGTTCGGTGGTCAGGGTGAACGGCCCGAGACCCCCCGCTGGTATGAAAAAAAACTAGGCCCATAAGGAACTTTTCCCAGCTCCCGTTTGTCATTCTGTGGCCTCACCACTGAAACGGAAACACAATGGCGTTTAATGCCTTGATACGTCGCAGGTGTTCACCTAGGATCTACTCCACCGTCGAAGTCGCACCACACCGCTGTGCACTAGGGACAACATCCTAACAACACCCACTCTGCTCTGAGGCCTTCTGCCCTTTGCTTGCGCGTTCTACGCCCCTTAGTGACTATCAGTCCAAAACGAACCTGGGCAGCGGGGCGTATCACAACAGCTGACCACAGTTTCAGGGAGGGCCGGGCAATGTCAGCGACTGCAGGAAGTATGTACAGAAGTTGTACGCGCCCACGGCATCTACTGTCCAGTTCGGCTTTGATTGGCTGTCTTCTTTTTTTCAAAACTCAAACGTGGCCACGCAGAACGTTGAAGTGTAGATCCTTGACAAAGCAGAAAAGGTGTGAGGAGTCAAAACAAAAAAAAACCACGGCGCCGCAGTCCGTCCACGAGAAAAAAGAGCCGTTTCTCTTCTCTGCCCCCCCATCCGAAAGAAATACAGCACAAACAATACAACGTCCGCAAAAAGCACGCACACTGGACACGCTTCTTCGTACCAAGTGCAACCAGTCGCTGTTTATAAAGATCTACTATCTTCAGAATCAGGCCCCGCTCCTTGGCCATTGACAACGACTATTACTACCAGCGAAAAGAAGGGGGAAAACTCTTGGATGAACTTGACTCCAAGTTCAAAGCCACGATCACTTGTTGAATTTCTGCTCTCTCCCACGTCTAGCTCCCCTCTCTACCTCCCACCCTAGACCCTTTTTAATATTCAATCAGAAAAGTCTGTACTTGAGACTTCACTACAACATCGACTAGCCCGTTTCTTTCTTCAACCTCACGCACGACAAACGCATAGACTCTCAAGAAGTCCTGAAAGATCCATAACGACGACAAAAAAGAAAAAGAAACTCTGAAACAACCTTCCTCCCTACACTAACCAAGCAACAACAAAGGGCAGTAGAAGAGGCCAGTTCTTAGACGCCGTAGACAAATCACCAGATAAAGTGAATCAACGCCGGGAGGCGACGAAATCGACAATTTCACCTTGGTGTTTCCGTATGCGGCTTTCTCTCTGTCTTCCTCCGATACATCATGTGGGCTTTCTCTTCTTCACATCTCTAGGTATGCCTACAGTCGATTTGAATGTTTTTAGACATTTATGAAAGACAAAGCTAACTCTGCGACAAGATCCTTCACCGAAAAGGGATCCCTGCCATCCCGTCCCAGGAAACGTTCATATGTCAGTCCACCGGAGTAGACGTGCAAGCAAGCAAAGACGCGAAGCCCTACTGCGTGATGTAGGCATGCATCTATTCTTATTCAAGAATACCAACTCGATTGTACGCAAGAATATGTTTCGCATTGACCCAAGGATGATAGCGTCTGAAAGCTTCTGAGACATCCTTTCCTCCGTAGTCCAGAAGAATCCGAGCACCTCCTGGATGAAACGAAAGATACTGGGTTATATCATAGACGTCTCCATCGAGTGCTACCCAGATGTTCTCTCTGCTTTTGTGCCTGGATAACTAAGAAGAATCGACACCACAACACCACCGACAAACGCCATGTGCATGCGCACGCACTTCGGAAAAGGGAAACGGGGAAAAAAGACTCAGAGAGACATAGCAAGAAGAGGATTTGACTTGCGAAAGAGACGGTTTATGATATGCAGATGTACTCCCTACCAACTTAATGATACATAGGTGGAGGCACCTTTCTGAAAGTAAGAAGACGTGTCTGTCTCTCTCGTAGATAAAAGATCTCTACCGACGTGCATGCACAATCTAAACGGTCATCCTACATCTGCTCTCACATCTCCGGAGAGATATATAGTCTAGTGTGACGTCGGTTTCAGAAAAAGATCACGCAGTAGTAGTAGCAGTAGGAAACAACCTACACAAAATATTCCAGCGAGGATGATATCCTAACAGCCAGCTAGTGTAGAAAGAAAAAAGATATATGAGAAAAAGCAGTTAGTGTCAATGAACAAGTGAGACTTTGTGTATTGAACGAAACGATTTTGAATCTCTTTCCTGTCTTTTCAAACCCTCTGTAAGTGAATCCTAAAATAGCCCTGCATGCTCCCGCAGCCTAAGGCGCTATCTCTTCCTGGTGTCAAACGCACATGCACATCTTGAAGTACAGGCCAAAATCTATTATACACATATTTCTACGGTTACTTCCTATACTAGAAAACTCTGTTTCAAGTCATATACGCCTCTCCATTCTTTACTCTCTTCTCCCGACCTTCCTCACTCTCTACTGTAGATACACGAGCTGTTCTTTTCAAGAGAGCCTGCCACTTCAAGTCTTCGGGCCTTAAACCATTGTCTCACCGAAGTGAGAGAGTCTCTAGACGGAGACTGCTCAGGAAGCAGAAAGGAAATGCCCACCCGTAAAAGGTTATCAGATATGAGAATGAGAAGAAACTCCTCTCTACCTGATTGGCTATGCTATTCTACACATGTCGATATCCCTTCTCCTACCCCTACTAAGATGACAACGACTGGACACTCTCTACAACCATCTTTGAATCAGCAGCAGCAGCAGCAATGCAAAGGACCAAAGTTGATCCGTCCTTACTTCCTCAAGAGATATGCGTCGGACAGTTTCTTCACCTGAAAGAGAAGACGCCGCCCCAGGTGGAGTGTTCTTATTGCTAGCCATAAGTTCTCGAAACCTCGCCTGGCCTGCACCTAAGAAGAACATGCAGGATAGCAACAGGAAGAAAAAGAGAAGAGACAGCTATTCACGGGAATGTATAGAAGATCTACCACTGAAAGAGGCAGGCCAGTGTTGATGTGAATGAAGAGAAACAGAGCTTTTCGCTCATCCTCACCATGAAAGACTCCCCTATCTCATAAGACGAAGGGATGACCAAAAAACGAAATCCAGATGACTGATTTCTCTTAACTGAAAGCATGCGTACATGCATGCACGCACTGACTTGATAGATGAAAAAGAGCAATGACGGCGTCATATAAGATATGGGCACTAGACCAGAAAATCGATCCCGCGTTCGTAATCGTGACTATTCTCAGCTGTCTAGACACTTGACTCAACAATGTGAAACGGAGAAAACACATATTCAAACCGATAGTTGTCCCATACAGGGACGATACGATAGTAATGCTGAGGAGAAGCAGATCTAAACATCTACTACTTTAGGCGGCATGAGAAAGTTCTCTCAGTTCTGAAGAAGCAGTTTCTTCTCTATCCAGTCTGTTACGCCAGAGTTCTCCTCTCTCCATGAAATCTAGGATGTGTTGAGCAAAGACCTTTACACATGTGCATAAACAGGAAGAGACGAAACACGTATACTGAAACAAGAAGAAACTTGAAAAGTCCTTGAGGTCTGTCCTTAGAAGCTATTTGATCCCTCAGATCCCAGACACGTCTAGACAACGTCTCCTGTTGACTTACAGCCAGATGGCTAGCTAGCCAGCTAGCTACATTGTACATGCGCTCTCCCGTAGGTGTTCACGTGTGAATTCGGAATGCTTTTCTACGGAGAAGATTCTTGATGTAGACACAAAGTAAGAAAGCCATGCACAGTATGTTGAAGCTGACTACAACCCTCTATGGGAGAACGACAAGGATGAATGTCCGCTACACTGTGGACAGATCATACGGGGGAGAAAAAAGTACAACCTCCCCAAAAATAGGTATCACGGTGCTTCGCCTTCATATACAC
Organism: Cystoisospora suis; assembly: GCF_002600585.1. Taxonomy (NCBI): domain Eukaryota; phylum Apicomplexa; class Conoidasida; order Eucoccidiorida; family Sarcocystidae; genus Cystoisospora; species Cystoisospora suis. The sequence continues at coordinate 14,734 of NW_027154915.1, forward strand.
ACACACATATATATATATATAAACGCATCTCGGTACATATAGAAGGAAACACCGCGCGCACATGTATCTCTGTCTATACATGAATGTATCTATATACGTAGTGAGAGATCGCAGCGTACTTCCATAGCCAGCTGGGACGACAAGGGAGGATGAATTGCCGGTCTTTTTGACTTGTCCATTCTTCTTCTTAGAAGATGACTGGGTTCCCTCGTTTCTTTTACTGTCCTGCTCGGAAAGATCTCCTTCTCCAGATGACGAAAGATTCTCTTGCATTCCGCCGTGCCTTCTTACGGCTTTCATCCTCTCAGGAAAATCTGATCCAGGCGGTACAGTGATCTGAGGGGGAGGTGTCTGTACACTTAGACCAGCAAAAGCTCGAGCGAGACAACTACTAGAAGAAGAAGTGACGTCTCCGGTGTCTGAATGCTCTTGTTCTAAGTCTCGGCAGACATGCGATGACGGAGAATTGAATGAACTTGGAGAGTCTTTTTGATCAGGAGAATATACCGCCGCTTTTTCTTCACGAGGAAGATTGACACGGGACGATGGAGGTGTAAAAGGAAGATGAGGAGAAAAGAAGAGAAAAGCCGGTTTAGAACACGCCGAAGTCGGCTGGGCTGAAGCGAGATTAGGAGGACGAGGAGGAGAAGAGAGATATACCTGAATATGACTTGGGGGATTGCTGTGCGGCGAATGGAAGAAAAGAGATCGGAGATCAGTCAAAGACGTCTCTCCGTGTTCTTCTTCTAGATGTCCCTGAGGAGACAAAAGACAGTGGAGAGAGACTGAAAGGAGAGATGAAGAAGAGAAACTTTCTATCAAAGAGGAATGAATCTGAAAGAGAAGGAAGAACAAGCTCATCCCACAACATAGGCCTAACCCCTACAACATCTGGAGAAAAAATCCTCTTCGTCTTTCCAAGATTGGCGAATATACATGAGTGTACATACTATACAATATGTGTATGCATACATATATATATGTGTATAGATATACATACATACGTATACTATATCGTGTATGTATGTATGCATGTATGCATGTATGTATATGCAGCGTGATGCAGCACATCGTGCTTGTTGATGTTCCCACATATATATATATATATGTATACATACGGTCTACATAGCATAAACTAGGGATAGTTGTTTGCTCCAGAAAGAAACCTTGGCAGTGTAGATGACTGAGCTTGGTGCCAACATGATGACATAGGTGTCGCTCTCTTTGGGGTGAATGAGGGGAAGTAGAAGATTTCCCAAGGAGATGAGCATCGACTCAGAAGATCCAACCCGTCAACCGGAGGTGTCCCATGTCCCTCTCTTCCTTTTTAGTCCACCGATAAAAGGCCATACATTTGCATGCTGGACGACGAGATGTAAAGAGCTCTCATCCAGTGAGGCATCTCGCGGTTCATATGAGAGAAGAAGAGATTTCATTTTCATTTCGAATTCTTTGACAAGATCTTCAACCAAACTCCCATCTTGACGTTGCCATACATAAGATAATTTTTCGAGGGCACGGAACGAAGAAGGAGGAGAAGTCGCAGACGAACAAGTTGGTGAGAAAGACTCTGGAGAGGCCCCACGCTTCCGCTGAAGAAGTGTGACAGAGAATTTCCCGGAGACCGGAAAGACACAAGAAGAGGAAGGACAAGAAAAAGATGATGAAGATGACGAGAAAGGCTCCGCCATCTCTGGAGTAGCCATCCTGAAGTATGTATAGCACCTGGCGGGCGGTGAAGATCATAGACAACAAGAAATAGACAGCTGCTTGCCTCAGACAGCTTGCGGAAAAGTCTCGGAAATGGCTGTCTACTCTTCAGTTCTGTTAAAGATTCATCAACAAGACTGAAAAAGAAACTGTGAGGCTGTGTTCTTCCGTCTCCTCCTCACCAAAGGCGAGACGTACTGAACAGCTGGTCGCCGGACCGCCCGTCGCAAACTTCCACACAACCGCTCTCTGAGAAACGGAGACCGTCTCCAGGTTGAATGGGAACTGTACAAAGACAAGCCGTCGCAAACGAAAGAGAACGCCTGTCCAAAGAGGGACGGAAGTGAGGAAGAAGTCGGAACAACTGTAGCTCGCATGAAAAAACAACGGTACGCCACGCTACTCGAGTTAGCGGCGCCGGAGACAGATGGACTCAGATATGGACGACGACGAGTGAAGGGACCTTGCGTCACATACACCAGCAAGCAACGGGAACTCGTGGTTTCTTTTCGAGGATCCTCTTCGAGACAAACAAATAACTGTCTCGAGGTGAAAGAAGTCCTATTGGATTTAATGGCGGGCTCAAGTGCCCATTGAGACAGATGCGTTTGGTCTCGAAGACGCATGCAATGACGACGAGCTCGCTGTGCGCATGCTGCATGGTGACCAGCAACGCCGAGAAAACCTAGGAGAACGAAGTCCTGGCTACTGCAGTAGGTCACCGTTTCCTACCTGTCGGTCATGAAGCTCATGGTGCTGCAATTTGCCCTTTAGATGGCTCCAAGCACTCCGGTAAACCTCTGGAGCCACTCTAGGACGGGGCTTCGATTGCAATGATAGTGTCATGTGTCGCTGCGTATGTGATATTGCTGTGGAGAGCCTTAAGGCGATAGATACAGTTGTGGCCGGAAAGCGTGTTCCTCTTCCCGATGAATAGGTTCCTTGTGCACTTGGTTGGCAAGTAGTAGGCGGGACATCCTCTTGATACTATAAGAGGGTGTGTCGGTTCATAGGTATACATATATATATATATTCGTGTAGGTACCGTATAAACTTACATGCTTACATGTTTGCGAACAGCTCCCAAATGTACATGCCTCACATCTACAGACGTGTATCTGTGCCCATAGACAGAGAATAGAAAGCCGCGATGCCCTGCCGCAGCGGGCAGTACCGCGCTGTTTTACATTTTGAAGAGGATCGTCATTCCGCTTCCACTGCACAAACACTTTAGAGTAATGACACAGTCCAGGACTTCTTTTTGGTCCCCGTAGGCAGCCCGGCGCGCGTTTCCTTAGATCACTTGTTTTCGTTGGAGTGGAGCGTACGGCTCTTCTTTCGGAGTGCTATACCACGTTTGGCTTCTCAGCACAAACAGTGTAGTCTGACTACCGAAAGGCGCTATCTTTCCGTTCTTGGCCGAGCATCGCTTTCCCGTTGTCGCTACGAGTTCCGCCTCCCGCTCCTCGAGGTTTTCCCCGCCTGCGGGCTCACGCGCCAGAAGTCTGCTGCACCCCTGTGCGCGTGCAAGACAAGCGACAAGCTACACAGCACTTTCGCTCGCAATACTGGCAGCTGCTGAAGAAGTCGCCGTTGACTGGCGCCACCAGTGCCTCTGTGCATGTACACGTAGCTGGAAAGTCCCCACGGTGTCTCGCGCCCCCTGGGCTTGAGATGCATCTGGCGCCCCTGTGCTGGTGTGCAGTAATCATTGACGCATAGACAGTTTGACTTCCCTCTAAGGGGCGGCCTGCAGGCAGGAAATCACCTTTCTTGCTGTCATTCGGCGCATACCCATGTTTTGTGACGATGTCGCCGTTCATCCTCGTACGAGATCTTGAATCTGCGCCAAGGGATGGAAGCGGGGACAGAAGGGCTCTCTGCACCACACGAGGGCTAGCACTTCCTCCTGGCGTCGCTGTCTTCAGATAAGACATAGTGACATATACTTTATAATGTGGTTCTGCCGCCGTTTTGAGTGCCGGGGGGCTATGACTCCCCCTGGATTGCTGCTAGCTTGAAGGGGAAGTCCACGCCGCTTCTTCAGTTGACGCATCGGTGGAAAGAAAGTCGCTGCTTCTGATTTTTTTTTTCTCCGGATCTCTCACCCTTCTCACTGATCCGCTAGAATCCACTGGGTTGTAAGACTGGATATGCGTCGCGAACCTATCCCGCAGTGACGTTGAACAAGCAGACGGTCTGCATGACTGACTAGTAGTACACGCACCTTCGCGGAGCTGGATTCTCGTCCTGGCAACGACTGCTGAGGGGGACACTAGGTACGTGTGATTCAGAAGTCCGAGGTGCCATCGGTAGGAAGACATTCAGGCTTGGTGAGGCAGGTCACGGCCTTTGAAGAAAGCAGTCAGTGCGTAGGGAGCTCTTACCGATTGTGCTTTCACGCACGAGCCAGCTGGGAAAAGCAGTCTTGCTGGTGCTTTGTCATCCCAGGCAGTTTTCTAGCGGATGCTAGCAAAAAGAAACCGGCACATACGGCTAGCGACCCACAACTACGAGGCTTTGCCTGGTGTGACACACGGACAAACACTGGTGGGATATCCTCGTTAGAATGGAGGTGCAGGATGGCGCAATGGCACGCTCAGCCTACAGGGGAGCTGCTGTATGTAAAGAAGATAGACATAAGAACGCTGACGGCTCGAAGAGGGTTGGTCAAAGCTTGAAGTGTCGTGGCGGAGCTTCGGTGGCACGCACCCGTACCCAGGGGATGTACGTACGACCGACACCCCCCCGTCTACTTTTAAATACCTAGTCTACTCCCAGTTATTTCTGAAGGAGAGCAAAGACTCAGGGGTTCTCGGCAGTGCCAGCACCGCGCCATCTCACCCTGAGACCTTTGTTACCAAGGAAACGACGAGGGGACCGTTAGGTTCAGAGCGGTGGCGTGTGTATCGACGCGTCCGCCCGTCCTCACCGAGCACCATGTGGTGTCTTGGCTATCTTTCCACGATGTACCAACTAGGAAGGGCGGTCGCAAACACACTATCGTGTCGTCACATGTTGAGCTGTCTCTTACCAGCTCACACAATATTAGACGCACGCCAATTGAGAATGTGAGGGGAACCAGAGCAGACAGCCAAGCGACGATATGCTCAAGAAGTCAAGGGCGGAGAACTCCTGCTGCAACTGCCGTTGGTCAGTACGGTCTCTCAGGGCCTTGTAGTGTCGCTTTTGAGACTAGCCGACTGACTTCTCTAAACCGAGAAGAGATTTTCGGGAAAAATCCAATGCACTCTTTCCGGTGCTAAGTTTACCCTACTACAGCCAGCGGTGACTTTCGATATCAAGGGTGCAGACGCCAGTTACCGCCTGGAGAGACGGTTGACGAAGCGACAGCTATGAAACATTGCTTACCATGTTTTTCCTGTTTGCCCTTCTTTTTATGACTCTGTCTGAGTGTCCCAGTAATGATCGGGGCCCCGCTTTCTTTCCACTCCGGTTGCCTCGTGCCAAGCATACACTGCGAGTACCACTGCTGGTGACGTGCCCAGCACCGTTCACCGAGCGGGTGAGGAAGCAGAGATACCTCTTCTTTTTTTCAAGTGCTTTGACGCTCGCGGAAATGAAATTGAGAAGATCAACTGCGACATAGGCACAGACCACCTCTCTTCTGCCGGTACGCTTTCCATCTCGGCTGCGGACAAAAGAACAGGCAAATAGCGAGCTACTATCCCCTCCTCTGAATTCTGCATGAAAATGGACGATTGCGATTGCTGCCACTCGTCCTCTTCGTTCTTGTCTGTATCTCCCGAACCCCAGTCATGCTATAGTTCCCCTACCGCAGGGGCCCGTCGGATTTCGGCGGATTGGCTTGTACACACAGCCCGCTTCGAGGGACCTTATTCTTCAAAGCAGTTTCACAGCAGGTTCTCCTCCCATCCTCCTACCTGCTTATCTAGCTCGCCCAGCCCGTCCTGTAACGACACCTCTCCTGTATGTCCGTCAGAAACTCAAGACGACAGCTGCAACAAGGTAAAAACGACTGGTGCCTCTCCTCGTATCTCGCCACGTTACTTCTCCTTCTTTTCTCTCCTGAGCGTCCAGTGGCGCCGGGCTGAAGAACAGAGTCTCCCGTTTCACACTTCCGGTACTTCGCATGCCGGAAACGACTATGTACATACGGACGACGAGGCGGACAGGCCCTGGGAATGCACAGTCCCCCTGACTGTATGCGAACGACTCCAGCGTCGCCCTGCAACTGCTTGTAACAGAAAACTCAAGTGTCCGCCGCAGCCTTCTTCTTCTTCTTCTACGTCTTTAACTGTGTCTTTATCTTCTTCTTCGCCTCGGTCATCTAGATTCAAGTGGGAGATTTGTGAAGTCAAGTCGAGTAATGGGGAGAGAACTCTAGATTTTACACAGTTACCTCTCAGCGGTTCTCCTCCTGCTGTCTCACCACCGCAGCAAGAAGAGAAGAAGTATGACAAGGCCAGTGGCGCGTCACTCGGGAAGCTTTTGTGTCTGTACAGTTGGAAGTTGTCGTGGACCGCTCCCGTTATTGCCGAATGTCTTTCAAGCATTCCTAGTCAGACTCTCTTTGTTCTTGCTCAAGCGAGGAGTCCGTGTATAAGAAAAGCACATTCTTCCTCCAGTATAACACCCTCGCGCCTTGGAGAGTCTTCTGTAACGACTTCTTCAGCACACACATCCCTGTCTCCAAGCTTCCATTCGTCGCCTTCTGAGGCGTCTCATGAGAGAAGAGAAGGACTGTTTCTTATCGCTCCTCTTGCGGATCTCCAGGGGCGGAGTGTCTCTACACTCTCCGGTCAGCAGTTCCTCCATCTGGAAGGGGGCCGTAAGTCTTGCCCATGCTTACTCCGTCCTTTCCGCACTTCTTTCTCCTTGGTGTTCCCCTCTTTAGGGGGCTAGTCAAGGCCTGGTCCTATTCTTCTGTGAGGGCAGTAACGAAACAGAGACTGAGTCGTTTCTATCCTTTACATCAAGCCACTCTTCAGGCTGAGAGGGGGGGGGGGAGCTTCAGCTATAGCCTTTAGAGAGTGCACGGAAGATTTGTCTGCATGCAGACCAAGTCATCTCTGTCTCTAACAGTGTCGTGTTCATCGTCTCTGTCACATACAAAAAGAGGAAGCTGTTTCCTGAGTCTGTATAATAGTATCATGTACCTTTGTATTCGGCGTTACACCCGGAAGCTCGAGGAACAGGATATGAGGAAGACTCACCACATACTCTCAGTTTCCTCGATACCTGTAGACACGCCGTGTCTTCTTTAGAGATATTAGAGTGCTTGCCTGGCTAGCCTTTTCCCGTTCCTGTCTTTCAGAACTTCTTTTGCAAGTAACGACGGGGAACTCAAAGCAGGTCTTGGGAAAAGAGCCGGTCCTACTTCTCGCAATTCACTCTAATCTTCCCTTGCCGGAGGTGAGATATCTGCCACTACTACTACTACCGCGACTAGTACTGCACGCCTTCTCACGTGGTGGGTAGACGCCTGTGTTCTGATGTATCTCTTCGCTTACACGCATGCGCAAAGAAAGAAAGAGAGGAACGCCTTGTAAAATACGAGCTCTCCTTGTGTGCTGTCGTGATGTGATAACGATCTATTTACGGAGCGTCCAAACTTCTCTCCGCTCCACGGACCCTCCATTCGAAGTTCAGGACGTTAAAGGATACATCATATACATCACACGCATAAGAAGTGGATAGCTTAGAGAAGTATCCACTTCTCTAAGCTATCCTTTGTATAAGACGAACGCTCAACGTTTGCAGGACTTGGAGACACCGTCCATCTCTTCTGAGCAATAGCTACATACATTTGATACTTGACGGGACAAGAGATTGCTTAAGTATGTTGCAGAACCTTAGAGTCTCTCCCAGAGGTGGACTCTACGGAGTGTAGGAGTGCTCTTTCTTTTCTCTCGCTCGCTCTCTCTTTCTCTCAAGACCGTCTTTTCCTGAGAAGTTTTGTTACATGGAGAAAAGCAAGTCGTTGAAACTAATTAAGGGAAGGATGCGAAAGAGCATTCGGTGGAAGCGGCGGCTTCAGTAGATGAACTGGCCACTGAGAGACGAGAGGAAGTGCCAGCCATTTGCAAGCACGCGATGATCTTACTGCCGGTCGTGCAAGTGTGGTCTCCTAGCATCCCTTGTAGATCCTCATTCATGCCATCTCATTCTCTTATAACTAGACACGTGATACTATCCCGAGAGAAAGTGGTGTACCGCCATTGTCGTTCATCTTCTTCTTTTCCTCTCTTGCGAACAGCTCACCCGCCTTTTCTCCTTTGTCGTCTCGGATCTCCTTCAAGGCACATGCATTCCCAGAGATCTCAAACTACCACCTGTAACATGCGAGAGGTCACCCCTCACAACTACTGTAATCTCTACTGTAGCCTTATCTTCTCGCTCGGGCGTTTCTCCTTCATCTGCACCCCTCGACTCCAGTTCTCCTTTCAGCTCTTCAGACGTCTCCACAAGATGCTCTCTCTGTACGACAGCAACGAGCGGAGAGTTAAGCAGGCATGGGGCATATGCTATCAAGTTGCCGGTCAGCTCTCATGTAGAGTCTTCTTCTTCCTCTTCTTGTCGCTCCCCCTTACTTCTCTCGGAGATCGGCTGGTGTTCGTGGGATGCTTACGGAAAAAGCATTACAGCTGACGCCATTCTTCAGGTGTGTATGGATAGTACTGAAGCCAATCGAGACTGCACGCACCCGTGTCTCTCTCTCTTCATATATATAGATGTATACACACACACATGTGTAGATATTTGCCTTATGAGCAGAGTCGTCCATAAGAGAAAAGCTGCGATTCCATTTCGGTACGTGCAACCGTCTATGGTTGACTATAGGTCGTTTTTAAGCGTCTGTTGCGTAACATATAAGTACTTCTCTAGGACCAGGAGAAACTTTGTGCCAGTTCGAATTAGCAAGACACAGCAACAAGCGATTCCATAAGACCTGCAGTCACCTCTTCCCTACGAAGTGAGGTAGATAGGCAGAGACAAAAGCTGTTTTCCCTTTCAGCTGCTTGCCAAGGAACCCAGAGGAGTACAGAGTCGATACAAGTTGAGGTCTGTCTCCTGTTAACGTGGATAAGTAGACTATCATATGTTCCTATTTGGAGATCATATGCTTCCTTTCAGACAGCCCGACTCGTTCGACCTGGTTGGGTTCTAATTGATGATGGCTGGCAGCTGTCCGAGCCTTATCCCTCTTATGAAAAGTAAGAGCACTTTCGTCTCCTGCTTTCTTGTCTGTCTTGTCCTTCCTTCTCTAGAGAAAAAGGCCTAAGATTCAAACAAAGCACCGTCCGGTAGTATGAGTAGACAGAGTCTGTGGTATAACATCAAAAAGACCGAGTGGAATTGGAATGGATGGGTAGCACCTGCTGTCGTTAGCTCTGGGAACCTAGCAGGTAGTAGTCTGCATGTGGGGAGGCATTTGGACAAGGAATACAGACAGGCTCCTTCCCTGGGTGTAGAAGGAAAGGCAGTAAGTGATATGACGGGGAGTTGGTGTACTTAGAGAGTGAGTGACCGCATGTAATCGAAAGGCCTTCGTGCATGCGTTACAGTAAGAAGAGCTAAGGAGAGTTTATCTTCTTCCAGCTGACTTTTTGCGCGCGAGAAGTGTCGAAAGAATTGGGAGTTTCGGCCCAGGGGTGTGTGGCGTTCCTCTGAAGAGTGAGTGTTGAGTGTATGGGATGTAAGAAAAGCTGGGCTGAGCAGTTATCTATCTAGGTGATAGAAGGAGAGGCAACAGCTTCGTCCTATCTGATTGTGAGTTAGAGTGTGTGTCTCTTTTCTCCAAGGTCCACTGCTAACTTGTCTATGCCTTCCAAGCTCACTGAACGGCTGTCTCTTGCCATGTCTCCTCAGTCCTACCCTAGGAAACACAGAGTGCGTTACTTCGCTCGATGGGATTCCGAGTATCTTCAAGGACTTTGGCAACCTGAAAGGCTTCATAAGAACTCTCAACACACTGCTATCAGCCCCTTCTTTCCCTGCAGTCTCTCACGAGGCAAATGAGAAAGCAATAGAAGAAGATCGAAAGAGAAAGGACTCCGCTTCATACAAGTGTAAAGAACTTGGTCGCTGTTCGATCTCCTCAACAGATGATAAGAAAAGTGGCAGTCGGCCTGGCTTATTTCAAGAATCTCTAAGACAGGAATCCTTTCCTTCCAGAGTACTTCTCTGGCATTGCTTACTAGGAGGCTGGAAAGGCGTATCTTTCTCTTTAGCTCATGCGTTGAATCTCCCTGCTGTGAGGGAGCATGTACTTCCGACCTTTCCTCCTGGTCAGTGTTCCTCCACGCGACAATCGAAAGGGTGTGAACTCACCTAGTACGGCCTCGCCGCTCGAGTCGCGCAGCAGCTGTCCTCGTACTTAAAAATATAGGTGTGCGTATACATAGATAGAGAGATGACTTTACATAGACTTGGATACTTCTCGCATTGTTCCTCTTTGTTTCATGCGTCCTATAGCCTTTTCGATCCCACATTCCTTATATACGTGGAAGATTGAGGTGAGGGAAGTGTTCTCGAGAGGTCTTTTCCTCAGAAAGCGAAGTAACAAAGAAAGAGGCATCTTTCCTCAGCTGAGCAGTGTGCAGCTTTTCAAACTGGTTAGAACTGTCACAAGGGAGAATCAATCATTTGCCTATGACTAGCAGTGCTTCCCCCCTTCCTTTTCTCGCGTTCTACGGGCTGTTTTCGGATGAGCTATCCACTACGATGGCAACAAAGTCCATTTGTAGAGCCATTGTATCCTGCCGCCAAAAGGGCGAGATGGGACAGGTACTTTCCGATCAGAGGGGATCAATTTAGAGGGGACGTGCTGCTGCTGTAAGACCTCTATCATTGTTCGTAGAAGACTACAGATCTTCTCTGTTTAAAGGAGGAAAGAACGATAGCGGTGACCTTTCTGGACGACCTCCGTTGTCTGTATGGTTATGCTTCATGCTAGCGGGCATCACACTGTTCTTGTCAAAGGAAGATCACAGGGTGTTTCTTTCTTCTTCTTCTAGCTTAGATAGATTGAATGATAAGCATGCATACACCGAGTTGAGTCATAGCTATCTCTTTAGTGTGACGATAAGGTAGGTACCTATCTTAAAAAGTAGGTCGGTATACTTCGTGAGTACGCTCCCTCCATCATTCATAGTTTGTATGTAGCGTTGTCACCTAGCGATGTGATCTCCCTTTGTTTCTCTTGGTGTAGATATCATTCCTGTTAGAAGACGCCTCTATTGAAGTAGCCGGGCGTATGGCGGCCCGTCAGGCTCTTTGATTGATGTGAGGTGAAGATAGTTATTCGATTATAAGCCTTGGGCGTAACCGAGAAAAGGTTGATCTGTATTTCTTTCTTTATTTCAGGCCTGCACGTAGCAGCAGCTCCGATCGATGTGTGGAAGAGAGAAATGAGCATCCTGCCTGTTGGTGCTTTCCCAGCTTTCTATGATGCGTTTTATTCATACCTTAGTCGTCTAGGTGAGGCCTAGAGGGACAGGATTGAAGAGAGTGTAGCTGGGTAGGTCAGTACATGAAGGTTCGTAAGCCCATTTGCATGCGGCATGCATGCAACAGAGTGTTTAGCCATACCTATATTGGTTGGAAGAATCCAGCCTATCTAACCTCCCTACACAGGACGCAATTCGCACATAAGGGCTGTAACTACACCAGGAGTCCTGCCTGGTTCCTTCGCTTAGTCGAGCTCCTCTGCACTTTTCTGTTACGCAGGATAGCTTCGATGTGTCTAGACCACCGCGACTTCGGCCTTACGTTTATGCCTATCTATCTATCTATCTATCTTTAATCTATCTATCTTTAATCTATCTATCTTTAATCTATCTATCTATCTATCTTTAATCTATCTATCTATCTTTCTATCT
>NW_027154915.1:26390-37336 GCF_002600585.1 Cystoisospora suis
TTAATCTATCTATCTATCTTGTGCACACCTGAGCTTACGACAATATTGTTTCAGAAACCGCCGAGAATATACCCAGACTCTGCTAAGCCTATCTGTTGGCTGTTATTTTTGAAGAGCGACCGATCACATGGCTTTTTTCTCTCCTTCCTTTCATATACGTATATTCACCTCCTTTATACTTAGATTCCCAAGAGAGATTCGTTCAGTTCCCACCCCTCACCCCGTTGTATCGGTTCTTTCGCTAGTCTGCATGCTTGTCTGACTTCTCACTACAAAGGCAACAGCCGTTGTGGCCTTGTCTAGCACTAGAGTTTCCTGCTGTATGTTCAAATCAAATGTGTGATACAGGCATCCACGGGACGAAGGTCGATCACCAGGCAATGGCAGCCTATGTCTCTGAGGGATGTACAGATGGTGCATGCGCAGCAACCTATACAAACACTTCTCTCCTGTCTATGCATTTAGCGAATCAGAAGTACATTTCTCGCCAAGAGAAACAGAAGGGACGAGAAAACCTGCCGACAGCATCCGAGCTCTCGACATACGATGACGCTATGTCTCGGAAAGAACTGTCGTGTACAGGGCAGTCTTTTAATCTAATCAACTGTATGGGTATAGGAGTACCAAATATCTACTTAGGAGGCGCCTCCTTGATTGTCCGGTCTTCTGAGGATCATGCCTTTCATGGGGTAGGTCCCGGGTGGTAAGAGAGCATGTTGTTCTCCCAACTGCATGTAAGGGAAAAGCTGAGTCCTTTTGGAATACACTTACACCTCAGTCAGCGAGACGTTGCTCGTTTGAACAGGCTGGAGGAGGGGCTCATGACTGTAGTCATTCGTTTCTATTCAGCTTCCACTTGATGGCTGTTCTACTTCGTCTGAGGGCATATACATGCACGCATATATATATATATATATAAATATATATATGTGCATGTGTACTCTTATTCAATACAAAGGATTAACGTGCCTGTTGGCGTGTAAGGTGAGTTTCGTTGTCCTGATTAAACGATTGTCTTAGTTCGGATTTACGTCTAAGTCTTGGTGATGAGTCCCTGGTGTTATCTTCACGCGCACAGATAAACCTATGACTGTCGTTAGCCCAAGCAGCTACCCACATGTATATCACTCTTCATGCAGCAAAGAAAGCTATTTAGAAGCGTTTACCGAGACCTGTCGTGCGAGGTGTAGATTTCGTGTATCCAGGTGGAAGAGACGGCGGAAGCAGTTGCGCGACATATCTGGCATAATGCAACAAACAGCGTATGGCTTTCTGCCTTCCACATACCTGGTACGGCCCCTGTCCTACTGCACCTGTTTAGACATCATCCTCTCTCTATTCACGTGTACACAGCGACAGCTCGATAGGCTAACGAGCGACACTCAGCTGTGGCTTGTTATGCAATAGTACGATACTTCAATAAGCTTGACATTCCGAATGATTGAAGGGAGTGTCTCTGAAAGACAGTTCACATGACACGCCGATGTGATCGAAGGACTATGGAGTGATTCGAGCGGCCAAATAAAAAGAAACTATAGATTAGAGTTGCATATCTCCGGTCTCCCTTGGGAGTCCTCTAGAGAGCAAACCAAGCCACCTACTCCCTCTTATGCAAGGTCATCAGATTTCTACGTTTTCTGCTCTGATATACGCGCTTTTCTACCTGGTCTTTCTGATTCCTCTTAAGTCGGAACTTGCAGTCTCTATTTCTTTTTACTTTCCAAGACTATCCCCCCGCATGTATATGAGGTGACTGGCTTCTGCACCTACTGGACTCTCACATTGCAGCCCGACCTGCAAGAGAAGAACATTTGACGGCAGCCCTGCTGCGCGGGTTCATATTAGAGCACTTACAGGGAGAGACTGTTTGCGCGAAGTTGCTCAGCTGGAACTTGCGCTGTATTGACTGTATATGCAGTACGAGGTCTGCCTGACTGGATAGTTCCGCTTTCGAACAAAACGTTTACGAGTGACTGTCGGCTCAAATCCGTCGCAGCGCTTTTTTCTCTTCATTTCTCTTCTGTGATGTCTTCTCGGGAGGGTTTGGTACCTGAAATTTCGTTACACTGTCCTTTTGCTAGTAGAAGAGCGTTCAATTCGTGCATGCAATCACGCTGGTGTTGTCCCTACATGAGGCCGACGGCTCCCTCCCACTCGCCTTTCTCGATTTGACTGTGGTGGTGGTGGTGGTGCTTCGAACCACCCTGTCTCCTCTTGGGCCTTGTGTTCTGATCGGTCACCTTCTTCTGTAGTGTCTGGTTGTTAGAAGAATATCATACACGGGGACGTAGCCCGAGTCACATGCGGACTTATTCAACGAGCTTTCACTCGTCTCCCCGGTACCTGGTCATAGACGCAGACAGCCTTGTGGCGACAGGTTCAGAACTTGTTGTATCTTCGTTCTCTTCTCCTGTTCTTCCTGTAGACTGGGATATGTTTCGCATATGTGCTTGGCATAGTAGAATCCATGCTATTGCTCGAGTTATCTCTGGAGGGCCAATCTATATCTCAGACCGATTTGAGTCACTGAGACCACCAGCCCAAGGCGAAGATAAAGAGCCATGGAACAGTCGTTCTCTCAGAGAGACACCATGGGTAAGTAAAGAACAACACCTAGGGCTCGTCATTGATACACTCGTCTTCTCTCTCTTTCCTTTGACCTTTCCAGTCCACGTAAGAAGAAAGTGTGAAAATATCTCCGCTTGTTGACTCGGCATTATCAAGTAGACGCAGACATTTCATTCGCCGTAAAAAGTTCTCTATCTACATATCCTCATACCCTACCTTGTACAACTCTTTTAGTGAAAGAAAGTTAGCAGCACGTCATCTCCTGTTGGCAGATTTCTTTCAGCGTCGCATGTGCTGAGAATGCTCTAGGTGTGTTGGATGCCTAGGAGATCTCCTATCTCTTCCTTCTCTGCATGAAGATCGTCCTTGGCCGTCAGTCATCTTTGTCGCTCCTTGGTGATTGCGGTGTGGGTGCCTTGTGGTTGATAGCGTCGAATCCTCCGAAAGCTCTGTGTGCCTGGAACCGATCTTCCTATATTTGCAAGGTGTACGGGCATTGCGATGCCAACGGAGGATTGTCTCTTCGTTAATCCTCTTGACACATGTGTAGGGTAAGACTCACCTTCTGCATCACGCATATACGCACTTCTTTTGGTTCATGTGGCTCGAGACTGAATGTACGATAACACCTTCTCTTATGTTTACATACATAAGAAGGGCTGAGAGAAAGGAATAGGAGTCTAGTAGCAGTAGTAGTAACCATTTTAAACTACGGGGTGCAGGGTACATCACCGAATGAGTTATGATACAGGTGTTCGTCTACCACTTGCAAATATGGAGGGACGAGGGTGACAGGTCTCTAGTCAGGTTCATTGTACACCTGCAGGGGCTAAGCTTGTCTTGATTGAGGGTGGAGTGTGGTATGACTTCGTGAAAAAGAGAAACTAGGGGGCTTTGTGCCTTTATGTGAAGGTGAACGAAAACACACTATAGGAGAGGGTTGGTTCGTTCCTTAAACGGATCTTGGGATGAGGCAAATCGAGTGACGTCTGTCATTTTCACTGAAGTATACAGATATATGTCTATGGATCGGCAAGGCAAGACGATAGACAGAACAAGGGATCTTCCATCCTGTGTCAGTGCGTTACTTCTCATCGTCACTTGTGGACATGCCCTTTCCTCCTTGGACCCTGACATTTTCTCCGAGCTGCACTTTGTAGGCACCACTTGCTGGGTGCGGCAAAAGCAGCAGGCTCTACAGTGGCCCTTGCCGTATACACGCGCACGCAGCGTGGCAATCCAGATATGGTTGCGAGCCTGGCAAGAAAACAAAAGCTCGTAATACCTGCGCGTTTGCTGTAGAGTAGAATGCGCTTCCCGGCCTCAGTCAAGCACATAAGATTCAAGGTAGAAACCTCTAGAGTACCTCTCCAAGTTAGACAATTGTTCGCGCTCCTCCTGTGAGACAAAGTCACTCAGCTTCAAAGAAGGTGAGAGGGATACACTCTATGTATACTATACATATATGTATACATGGGGGTGTTTGCACGGGACATGTCGTTAAGTCTTAAGGAATTGTAACAGGTGATTGTCCTCTGATTTGCATGTAGGTACAAGGTGGTTAACACGTGCGCTGCTGGTGCTCTAGTAGCTGTCTTTGGCTTACACGACAGCGGGTCCTCGAGCTACATGGCCGTGATAACTATTAAGGACGTCCTGCCGTTTCTGAGTGACAACCCGTGTCGCACCGGTGGTGGAGATCTGACAGGTGCCGTCGAGGCCACGGCTTACGAAGAATATCTTTGTACAGATCTTGAGCAGGGTTGGGAATCAGAGGGCGAGAAGATCAATGCAGCAGTACTCCATCCACAGTACGTACGGGACCTGGCCTTAATCCATAGAAGAATATACACTACAAGGAATGAGAAGACCTTTCCTGAGAATGTCCCTCACGAGTCCACCTTCTATCCGGACTTGTTCTACGTGCTCACTCGTATAGACACACTGCACATAAGTACCAGTTGCACGCATGTAAAGACTGTCTAGTTGCCTAACTGATAGGCTAGGAGTAGAGGTTTGAACTGGAGCTGACGACTCAGAACCCTGAATACTCATATATAGTGTTCATGCATGACCCCGTCGCGGATGTTTGGGGGGGGGGAAGAGGGACGTAACAATTAACCATGTAACGCATGCGGAGAACAGACGGTGATCACGAGTGATTCCCAGTCGCAGTTGAAACTACAGGCTTTATAGCTGTCAGGCCGAAGCTGCTCAGGTATGTCGTAGTTATCTGGTGGTGCCTTTCAAATCACATCCTTTTTCTCTCCTTTTACTCCGGTCTGGTTCTAGACACAACGACATCCCACAGGGCGAGAGATAAATACATGCAGGAGCATTGTAATCAAACGAGGTTGGTTGTATGTACTAGGAGAAACGGTGATTTATGGAATAGCTATGATTGGGGCAAGGGCAAGTATGTTACAGCATTACAGCATCAGATAGATACCTACGCATCTCAACAGTTTCGCACAGCTGTGAAAGTGTTAGCGTAGGGCCTGCATGCCTTCAGCCACCCCGCAAGCCTTGTTTCTGAACCATGAGTTCTTGTCGTTTCTCTGCATTCTGGCAGGTTTGGTTGGACTGTAACACCGGTGTACTTTATGACGGCGCGGCTCTTCGCTGTGACTCCAATCTACGTGACGGGGTGGCGTAGCGGTGCCCTCCCCGCTCTCCCGGGGCGTTTTACTTCTGCTGGGACACACGGCATATCCATGGATGAAGTTCTGCGCCTCTCTCTTATCGGAGGACGTACACCCAGTTCAACACCCCGCCCACCGTCTTCTGTGTCAAGCTCTACTTTCGGCCGCCCAGACGAGGACAACTCGCCCTCCGCAGAAGGAAGCCTCGATGACATTCAAAGAGAAACCCTTCTCTCACCTTACGCCCCGCCACTTGTCTTCACTGCGGTAGCTCCAGTGTGGGCTGAGATTCAGCCGGGTGAAATCTGTAGCGGAGAAACTGAGGCAGAAAACAGGTGTCAGACAGCCCCGCACATGTCTAAGGATGAGTGGAGCGATCAGGGGACGAAACCAGCAGTTGATCAGAAGACTACCAGAGATGAAAGACGCGGGAAGGCAACCCGTGAAGGAGTGAATTCAAGGGAGGCGGAAAACACGGCCAAGAAACTAGTCAAAGTGAGTTTTCTTCTTCCGTCAAATGTGTACTTGGAACTAGAGCATCAGGTTTAGCGCTAGCCACCGGGTGTAGACTGTCGTCTGCTTGTTGATCTAGGAACCTCTTCAGCTGGCGAAGGCTTCTTCTTCCGGCATACTGCCGGCCCAAGCTTCAGCAGTAGTCTAACTAAAGAGCGACGAATTTAGTCTCTTAGCCAACTTGCCTTCGCGTAACCAGCAGCACCGGGTAGCTCAAGGAAACCGGTGGATTCGCGAGACGGTTGAAGGCGCCTACTGCCACTAGCATTCGTTTGGAATGAGCATCTTGTACAAAAATCTAAGTCTAAGAGGCAGACAGTGATGCAGACAGGTGGTGGAAGGTGTGATTTGGGAGTAGCCCTATTCTTCGGGCGTAGAAACGAAGTCGGATCCATTTCCGCGTTCTTAATCTCTTGGTAGCAGCCTTGTCCCCCAATAATAGCGCGAAACCATGTCAAAGCCACTACTAAGCGAGGCCTGAAGCTTCTTGGTATCTAAGCAAACACGTGAGTACGATACCTTGTTACAGCAGCTGGACTTCCTGCCTACGTCCCCCACTTCCCGCCCGTTTGTCGTTTCTTTTGTTTTCTGATCATCAATCATGCCAGGGTGTCGCTTTTCAGATCCACGAGGCAACACGCCATTGTTCGGTATTAGTGTGGAGTGACGGCTCCCGCCCACCGTATTACTGTGGTCCCCTTGCCTTACGGACGGCAGTCGACAGGGCTCGCGACAGAACCGACGGGAATGAGCAGGAGCGAAACGAGCTGGCGACGACAACAGTAGAAAGTCACCCACATCTCAGGCGTGTTGACAAAGCTGAGGAAAGTAATCCGCCTACAATTCATGATCCCGAATCGAGAAATCCTCACACCTTCTCCGAGGAAAGTAATCCGCCTACAATTCATGATCCCGAATCGAGAAATCCTCACACCTCTAACGACTTCTCTCCTATCTCTTTCTTCATTGAAGATCATCCGTTCCTTCCTTTACGCCCTGTGCAAACGTGCCCCCACGGAGGAGTGCTCTACGAGCTCCGCGTGAACGAGCGAGAACAGAGAAAACATAGCTTTCACTTTCTTTGGTAATTGTTGCTTTCTATTGAAAGGCACCCGGTCTCCAACTCATGAGCCTGACCGGGTCTTTAGACCCGTGCTGTAAAACAGTGTATCATCATGTTGCTATTCCGAGTGCAATGCAGGACTGGCTTAGTGACCGGCTGGTGTGCTTGTCAGGGGTGCCAGCAAGGGCTCGAAACACTGAGCAGTCCGAGCTTGTCATCTCTGCTCTCGTATCCCGTAGTTAGCTTTGTGTTGTTGCATTTCTGATTCCTATCAGACCCTAGTGCATACGTTGTTTTTTATCTGCCCCAGCTTGTCGAAAAGTCTCCTTGCACGTGCACTGGGCTTACCTCCACAGCTTCTTTAGATAGAAAGCAGCTATCTAGAAAGTGCCGAGTCTTCTTAGCGTCACTCCGCGACCGCGTGCTTCCAGAACATTCATGCTACTGTTAGACGAGGGTAGCGCAGTAGGGGCGGCAAGAATCTGTGTATCAATAGCCCCGGTGGCTTCAGGGCCACCCACTCCGCAGTGAGGAGAAACACAGCGTGCCTCCGCTTTTGTATACGCACGCTTCGCATCGTAGACGTCATATCGACTGTGTCGATCGATACTCAGACGTTGACAAGAACCTGCCCATGCTGTTAGTACAAGAAGAAAGATCGACCTACCTTCCTTCCTACCTAACTGAAACTAACTAAAAAATCACAAAACAGTCAAGAGAAGACTTTTCAGAGGCTTCTCACGTTCATGGAAGAACACACTCGCCGCGGTAACCGAGGGGCGTATCTACCCCTCCTCTAGCCATCAGATATATCCACAGATCAAAATCCATCATGTATATAATACATAAGTCGTACAACAACATGCGCTGTTGTTGTCGTAAAGGGGACACGGACGTTTTCCATCGATCCATTCATTCTTCACAACGACTGTCCCTTTTGTTCTTTTATGGTGTCTCTGAAAAAAGCCAACAAAAAAGATTCTCTCCCGCAAATCGGCGTCTTGACAGACTTCCGTACGGCTCGCTCTTGCAACTCTCTCAAAGTTCATAAAGAAGTAAGGAAGGAAGACACTTCTTCTACAGAACAGGCAAATGACGACGCGTTCATCTGCGTCGTAGTTCGATGCTCCCACAGCGAAATGCATCATCGGATCGTTTGACTGAGAAGACGTAGACGAGAACACCACTTCTCGATTTAACAAAGTCCCTAACGGTAGTTTATCTAGCGCGCTTGTTTGCTTGCTTCCTTCCATGCCACGGTGGTCCATCTACGACTGACTGCTCGTCAATAAGAAGGGTATGGAGATCTTCACCTAGTATATGCGCCAAGCGAAGATCAACCGCAAGATCATACATACAGATCTGTATAGAAAAGTGTACACTCACAATAACGATCAACTTAGACTTACGCCGACGAAGAAGACAAGAGAAAAGACCAGGCGACAACACCACCCCACTCTACACTCGATGCCAGATAAACTCGACTGCCATAGATTTATCGATAACCTGGGCCAGCAGCAATCCTTCACGGTTTCTCGTCTGGGAGCGAAGGACCGCCCAGCTCTCTCGCGTGTTGACTTGAGACACAAGAGACGAGACAGCTCAGACTCATCTGGGCTTCTTCTCTCCTGTTCTTCCACTACACTCTCAATTCGAACCGTATCGAGTTTTTCTAGCTCGATACCGTTCTAATTGAGAAAGCCATCTGTTCCTTCTACAACTAACTAGCTGTAAGGCCTTGTAGCCTTTTCTCGCTGTCCTTCTGTTCTCGGACGTTCACTGAGATACTGCCCCTTTGCTTTTTCCCGCTCTATACAGAGTGCAAATATGTAGCATGAGTGACTCTTCCACTCCCTTTGCAAAATAACCATACAATCTTTCTTTCTCCCCCGCTACTGGACACCTGGCTAAGTACACCCCACTTCTCTGAAAGGCTAGCTGGCGAGCTGTCCCGTCCTCATGTCCTCTCTCCATTTATGCAGAAGACGTCACCCCACACTATGTAGATGTCGGCTCCTCAGTAGGTGCCTGGTCGAAGTAGAGAACCCGAGATGAAAGAAAAAAGGATTGTCTAGATCATCCCAATACACAAAGAAAAACGAGCGGGTCCAGATGTGTTTGCAGAAACATCTTCCTGATCATCATCCGAACAGAGAAGAGGCCTTTCGTGAGGATTGTCGTGCATTTCCTGAAGCGGAACTACGTTGAGAAACATTGGCGCTTCTCCAGCCTCGAGATCGAGTGACGTGTGGTGTAATAGATAAGGACGTTAGAGAAGGCGAAGAGAAAGAAGACGAACGAGAAACTAAGAAACTCTCAGGGGTCTCAGGAGGAGGAAAGATAAACGGAGAAGTAAAAAGAAGAGAATCATCCGCGTTGGAATCTGCTAAGAGTCTATCAATGTATCGACGCAATTCACTCCGGACTTTGTTCCGCCCTTCCTGGATCGATTTCTGCGAGCATGCATGCATGAGACAAATAAGAAGGAGAAAACAAGAGAAAGAAGAGAAGAAATACCTTAAGAAAACGAAGAAAAAGCCTGGCGTCTGAGATAAAAGCGGGCTCTTAGGCAATCAGTCTTTGCCTCTTTCCTCACTTCTTGCTTGACATCTCTACCGACATCTCTACAGATAGAACCAAGGACTGCTCGGGGCCAAGCATATATACATGACTTCACAAGAGAGAGATGCTGCGTGCGATCAATCAAGGCAGTAGTACATTCATAAACAATCTATCTCCACAGCTCTTGATAAAGAGCTCGGAAAGCTAAAAAGAACAGCATGCACAGACATCTTCCAGCCGCAGCTTCGACGACTCCCCGGGGCAGGTCTAGGCAAGCGAGTGACACCTAACTCTCTGCATGTCCGAATGAGCTGTACTGACACTTGGTGGAAAAAAGACGAATGGTTGCGATTCCCCTGTACAACAGAACAAACATATCGCTCTATCTACGTTTCTGTAGACACTATTAGGAACCAGAACTCCCACCTCAGCAGCGGTCTCATCTTCTGATCTTCTGAGGCAAGAGATACAGAGTATTCAAGTCAAGGCATGCCAAAGTGGTGCTCTTATCGAGGTGTATGTACGTGTCTAACATCCGTCGGAGAACACACAGGAATCCTCATACATATATATATATATATATATCTAGGGAAAGTATCGATTTATATACCGATACATAACTGAAATAGACTGGCTTGTATTATCCTCTCCTTCTCTTTCGACACCTCACTGATACACTAAACCGGACATGGATAGAGGACTATGGGTAGTCATATCACGCAAACATCGCGTGTACGAAGGTACTGCATCTGTATAGATCTATATCAGCGACGTTCCACTTGACCTAGTTTCTACGTACGTACAGAGTTCATGATCTACTTTTTTCCGATCTATCTATACATACGTACAGACTTTCACCTTCTGCTTCATCCGTAGAGATCAACAGCGGTTCTATCGATCTATCTTTGATCTATCTATGTAGACAGTTTACGTGAAAGCTAAGCTCAGTCAGCACCCCCTTCAAGTTTTCTGTGCGTGAGAGCTGCTCTTCTTGAAGTGCGGGTGAATTCCACCCCCTATGTACGTCTATGAGACCTACCGCTGCAATACAACATCTCAATGTATCGTCAAAAGAGACACGAAGTTCCCAGAGGGCAGGCCTCATGCGACATGTCCCTTCTCCACCATAGAAGTCTTTACTCGATCCCGCTCCGGCAAATCTCTCTTTGAATTCTAGATCTGTTGAAGTAACACCCCCGCTTAATCCACCTCCCGCATGACAAGAGATCGCCCCAGTGCCTCCTCCGAAGACACTCGACGTCGCAGTAGGACATGAGAATCCGGACCCTTCGCCATTTACGTGCGGATGAAGAGGATAACTTCCTTGACTAGAGCCCGCCATAGCAACTCCCCCCCGGCAACTGCTACCCTCTGGTGGAGACGAGCTCATGATCCGAGGTCGTTCACAAGATCTGAAAGAAGAAGAAAAAAGAGGAAAGAGAGAGTTACTCTTGTGGCCTGAGAAGTCAGAAGGCATAGGGGATGAATGCCTGGACTGAATGAAGTCCTCGACAATGTTGTCTCAAGACGGTTCGAGACGAACAGAACGTGAAATGGATGTATGTATGTGTATGAATATGTATGGGTATGTATGAATA
>NW_027154915.1:37443-79220 GCF_002600585.1 Cystoisospora suis
GTATGTATGAATACGTATGTATGCATGTGTATGAATATGTATGTTTTCATGAGCAGAATCGATTTCTTTCACATGTGCCCTTTGATGAGGAGAAAAAGACATTCCCCCCCCCGCCCCCGTAAGACACGACGGCTTTTGATTAGAAACGAGCCGGGAGAGAAAGATGGAAGAAATATCAGCGACGAAGTGAAATGAGTCTCTTCTTCGAAGCTCGAGTGTAAAAGAAAGAGATGAAAATGAATGACGCGAAGAGGAAGGAAGGAAGGAATGTCGAGAGAACAACACAGAGCTACTTCTACCGTAGATCCTGTTGAAGAGAGATGAGAGACAGTTCCAAAGTCATGGGCGAAAAAACGAAAGAATGATCAGAAGTGTAGAGACAGAAGATAGATAGATAGATAGATAGATTAGCAATAGACAGAGAGATCAGATACAGATGGATAGATAGATAGGTGGAGAGACTAAAGACAGGTGGATAGACAGATTGATTAGGGAGAAAGATTAGAGATGAATAGAAAGAGAATGAGTGATCGTTTGAAGAACTGACTGACCCTCGAGTAGGCGACGGAAATGTTCGGCACCACGAGCAAGAGGCATAGGTACATTGAGGAGGAGTCGCACGAGACCAAAGGACATCTCCAGGGGGGGTTGACGAAGTGAAGAGAAAAAGCTGAAGACGACGAGAGTCTGTTGAGTCGACTTGGCACTCGACGTTTCGGAGAGGGCATGACATGCTAAGGCGAGAGGGAGGAAAAGAAAGTTTATGATACACACATCAACAGAAAGCATCGATATAACGTTAAGATAGCTACCAGGAGATGTCTGCCTCCATACAGGGATACCGGAGAATCTCGAGAAAAAAGAATGCGAAGTCACTTCTAGGAGATCTACAGTTGTAAGAGTGAAGTGAGACGAGGGAGCAAAGAAACCTCGAAGTACAAGGAACTAACAAGGTTTTAACGAAGAAGTAGTGAGAAAAGAATGTGTTTTTTCTTGGAAATACACAGAAGCTCATCCCCATTAGAGATGTGACGGTATGATACGGCTTTAGATGACTGTTTTGATATCCAGATAGATCTCTGCAGTAGAGTAGACGGGCTCATGACGACAAGCTGTCTGTACATACAGAGGGACACCTACTACAAGTGAGACGAATGCACTTTCTCCACATGAACATATTCACCGATACATCATGCGTATATATATATATATATAGGTATACATACACGTGAGTATATATACAAATACATATACGTTCTCATATATATCCACACATAGCTACATATACATCTTCATACATATAGGTGCAGAGACATCAAGTCAACACGGGACCACATGGGCTGACCCTCACCCAGATAGGCTCTACTTGATTCATGTGAACGAAGGAAGATTCATCAGCCAGACTTCGAGAAAGAATCTGGCGAGGCCTGAGACAATCTCGGAAGCCATTCCATACACACGAAGTAATCTATTCTAAATGAAGCTACGGAAGAAACGGATACAACCTCTGTAAAACAAAATGACCAATTTTCAAACGACAACATCCAAGAAGATCTTCTTTCTTCTTCAACACTCTAAACCCTTAGTTACCCCTCGTAACACTGGCCTGTTCCTCATCGCCCCTGGAGATAAGAGCGCCCACATTTCTTTTCTTTTGATCTGACAGAAGATACACATGAAGGAAGAAAGAGGCTTCTTCTCTCGAATAAGAGAGACCCTATAACGTATGAATTCTCTGCTTACCGAACATCTGCACGTCCAGGTGTTGTCTGAGATGGAGAAACGAGGAGAAGGTGCGTTTCACTTTGAAGGTAATATCGCGTAGCCTGAACCGCACACACACACAAAAACGATCGACAGTCTTCCCCGAGGGATTGCATGCATGCATGCATGCAAGATGAATGAACAAAGAACAACTCATGGTGCTGAGGGAAGCCCACTGTCACCATTACACCGTCCCCCCTGGCTACTCATCAGGCAGGATGGCTTTATCAGACGAGAAGAGAAAACACAATATAAAAAGGAAGGAGATTGAGACCAACGAGAGACTTCAAAGAGTATACATAGATAGAAGCTTTTTGAACGACGCGAAGAACGAAGATAACAACCCTTCTCGATTGATGGTACTTCAATATCAGAATACAAAAGACACAGAGGAAACAAGAGAGAGAAGAGATGAATGGTGTAACTCCACATAAGCAAGGGAACGATCAAATCAGCAGCCATCAGCGCCCTCATCACTCGTAGAGCTCATGCTGTCCACCCAAGATGTGTCATGCATGTATGGCACAGTAGTGTCTACACGAACAAGTTGTCTATCTTTCTTTGTTCTATCTATCTTTCATCTATCTATCATTCTTTTCATCCCCGTCTCGCACTCATAAGGTTGCGCGAGGAAGAAACTCCTCCCCGTGTATCCGTGTACCTATATATTTACATGTGCGCATATATGTACACATATGAGTATCATAGAAGCCTACACATACAGAGAGGGAGTGTGTGTTTCTCGACCGGCAAATGTGAACTCAGAGCACGCTTAGAGAGGAATAGCCCGAAGCATCACATGTGGGACTGCCACACCTTAGGAGAGGCGATGACGAGAATGATGACGATAAGAACTACTTACCACGCCCTCGAGTGTCTCTACAGAGCAACGAATGAAGTTACGGCCGCGCAGCCAGACGCTTACTGTCCCTCCATCGACCTGAACCAGTCCCGCCGAGCCCACTGCATGCATCCATACATAAAGTACCACAGAGAGGCGATACCATCATCTCAAGCAACAGGAAAGACGTTGAGGTAAAACAAGAAAACAAAGCAGGAACAAAATTCGCAAGACTAAGAGAAATAAATATCTAATCAGCTAATTCACTAAAGGATCATCTGAAGTACGGGGGTTGTTCAAAGGAAGGCGGAGTCATAAGCCGGCCACAGCAGCTTTTAGAATCTCGACACGTCACACTACACCAATTGATAGGATGAGCTAGTAAAGCAGTCTAGTACCAAATCCGTCGGATACCCTTCGTTCTGGCCGTCATCATGCCTTATCCAGCTGTGCTATTGCAAACTTACATGAACAGGGATCATGGGGTTCACACGGCATGTGTATATACACAGCATATCTATCTACATCTATGGAAGCCACCCCATGCACTCGCTACATACACCGTCTACTCCGCTAGGTGGTACAGAAGACGACACGCGGAAGGCAACACAAGGCAGAGAAAAAGCGCATGCAGTTGTTTGTTCATCACCCTCTTCTCGGTCCATCACAAACGTTAAACCGACCACGAACCCCGTCCATAATATGAAAGGATCATTGCACCTTAGTCAGCGTACGTTTTTCTAGCAATATCTATCTATCTGTCTTTGATCTATCTATCTATCTACCTATCTATCTAATCCTCGCTACTGGAAAGGGAATGAAGAAGACATGAGTTAGTAGAGTATCACAGAGGGACAGAGGATGATGAAGGGGTACGGTCAGAAGTGCTGCTCTATCCCAAACACCTCTACCCATCGATATCGACACGTCCAGGTGTAAGGGCATCCACTACACTTTCATGCAGCACTCGGTGTAAACGCATGCGTTGACGAAAAGAAAGTTCCACTTGCTGGATTGTCGCACCATAAGGAAGAGAAACTCTCAAAGACACAAGCAGAGATACACGCACCTACACCAGGTGCATCTAAGTCTAATAGACGCCTCATACACACATGCGCGTGTCGATATCAGCGCGAGGAAGGCGTTGATGGATTACACGCAGACATAACTAGCTATAGAGCGCAAGTAGTAATGGGTGGCTTTCGATTTGTTCGACTGAACCCTCCGTAGAACGGGAGAACGGCATTAGAAGCCATGCCTTCTGGTGAGCAGAGCACAAGTCTTTGTAATCCCTATACAGGCATGTGATTGAATCGTCTACCACCTATAATGAATTCAACGCAAACAAGTGTGTATGCATATACCTTACATCTGCAAGAAAGAACACACATGAAAAGAAGGAAACAAAGATCCATGCGAGCACCCCTTAGGCCGTTCTATATGTGTACACATCCGGGAAGGTACGTGTTACACAGCTCCTCATCGCATCTGCATGCGCCGTAGATCAAAGAGACACGCAACCAAGCCAAGACAACAAGTACCATGGACGATAACGTAGGCAAAGATGCGTAGCTCTTTCATGAAAACACCCAAATTGTTTGAAACAATAGGGAAAGAAGGTCTCTGTCTTGCTGTCTATACACATACCTGGGAGATCTTCTCTCGAGAAGGGATGACACAAGCTTCGACCTTCCTCTTCTTTCCTGAGAAGTGTCGAATAACTCTCCAGTCCTCCTCCACCTGTCACAGAAGAAGTCTTGCTTGTCTGATTGCTTTGCTCTTCACGCCGTCCAACACTCGAGACTTCAGAACATGGCGCAGTACCACTACTCCCACCTACTCGACCTCTGCTAATCTCTTCTTCTTCATCTTCATCTCCGGAGGTCTTCAACGTCTTCTCCCCCCCTAGGCCGCTTCCAATCGCTCCTTCCCCCCTCGGAAGTGAAAGCTGCGAATCCGATTTCCGAGACTGTTGCTTCGGTTCGGCTTCCCTCGGCATGATTAGACCTTCTTCAGATGGCATAACTCCCCTAGACGCCATGAGAGGAACCGTATCCTTCTCTTCCCCACATTGCCTTTCCTTCTCTCCTGCTATCTCGCCTGGAGTGGCTGTCTTCGCAGGTTCACTCAACAAGTCGCCTTTCGTCCGAGATTTATCCGACTTGACCTGGTGTGAAGAAGGGATAATAGAGCCACACCCCTCGTCTACCGTTGAAGAAGTGCAACCGTGAGGGCTGCTGTTGACGCCGCCTTCCTCTCCACGTCGCCCTGGTAACAATGCTGTCGTCATCTCAGCAGGAGTACATACATCTGTCTTCGTTGTATAAGGAAAGCGACTTGCAGGTATGTCCGGCAAGGATTCTCGTCCCCCTCCTCCTAGAAGAATAACACGTGCCTCGGCAGCTAGCCGGTCAGCAAGATAAGGAGGAAGACAGCCGCTTCTATCAATCTGCCAGTCGGTGTAGACAGCCGTGACAGCTCCTACGGTCTTCCAGATCTGACGAAGGATGAGCCATTGCTGCAGGGTAGATTTGAAAGGAAAGAAGATCAGAAGAAGAAGAAACAAGAAAGAGAGAAAGAAAACCTCGCTCTTGATGCTGAGCTCGAGTTGGAACAGAAACACGTTCCTCGAAAGAGTCTTTGAAGAACGTTTGCATAATAGAAGATATAGAGACAGAGCTATCTCAGTCATGTATATACACCTCCTACATATACATATATATATATATATGTATATACACTTATACATGGATACAGTCATTCACCTTTCCATGGAGTAAGCAACCAGGGCGCAAAGGCGTCTTCTCTGGGAGAAGACGAAGAAGAAACACAGGAAAAAAGATAGACCACATGGTGCTGTATGTTCTGTCTAAAGAGTTACTGCTGATCAAAACGCAAGTCAAAGCTACCTCCATCTCCGCTTTGTCTGCCGTCCGTCCTTCCATTTTTCCTTGCCTTTGACTACACTATTAGATGAGCGTGAATATCTGTCTGGACCTCTGAATAATGCTCCCGAGGGACGCGTCGCTATAACTGCATAGAGACACTCCGTATACAGAGATGGAGAGAACTGCTCCACTGAGAGGCCCTCCTTCGTTGATCTCCAAGAGAAGAAGAAGAGGTCCATACACCATCCACACAAAGCAGAGGGAAGAGACGGGGCTGAAGACGACTGGCTGCTTCAGCCAGCCATCCAGTCACCTAGTTCATTGTGTGTGTGTCTAGTCAGCCACCCGACACATGCTGTATGCTTGCTAAATGGATTCACGGTCTCCTGGCGACAGCTAGGAATGAAACACTAATTTCTTCACACAAATGCGTGAGTGACGAAAGCCTCACACTAAACGAACGCCATGTGCATGCGCGCATGCATCTTCTCATCGACAACTAGCTTCTGTAAACTATACAGCTCCCCCGTTCTCCTCTCTAAGATGTTGACTCGGCTACTTACCTGAATGGCTCGCCGCTGCAGTTCTTTCGTCGTCGATGCTTCCCTCCAGAGTTGGGTATGGCAGTCGAATCGACCTGATCCCCCCCGTATCCCTGGAGACAGAAAAGGAGCGCTTGAACAGAGCGAATTTCTTTAGACGCAGAACCCCCTCTACTGCCGTAGAAAAGAAATACCCGCAACCACATGTACATACAGCACAGCCTATGCTTCCTCCTACTCGTTTGCAGGGGGACAGAGAGATCAGAGGATGAAGGGTTTCTATGAAATAATGTCCCTGTCTAGCCAGAAAAAGTACAATACTTTCATATCGTGTGTACAGACAGATACGCATACATGAGAGCATGGTATACACGTTGTATCCACGGCTGCAGTCATGCAGTTTAATCATGCGTTCGTGAACCCGACACGAATGACGCCTGTCTCCTTAGTCGCCTGATATGCCAAAAGGTGGTGACCTCCAGTCTTCTTGCTAACACCACAATTTTTTCTTCTTGTTCTCGTCTTCAACTTCACACTCTCGAGCAAGATGCCTGTGCTCACGTTCTAAGCTATCCGGGAGGTCCGGACATACGAAGGAGCAGCACTTTTGAAATAAATCTAGACACACCAGAAAGCGCAGTGAACTCCACACTCCCTCACAGCACTGACTCCTATGACACAGGTGTCTCTGTCCTCTTTTCCTCTCTTTAGAGAGACACATCCCCCCTCTTGAATCACAAGACACCAGAGACACCTATGTGAAGAACGCCAATCTATCTATCTATCTATGTAAACGCGTCTTACATATACATATGTTTTGGTATGTAGAGAGACAACCTGATATCTACGAATACGACAGAGTTAATCGACGTACTTGCACAACCGACCGAAGAGAGAGAAGAAGAAGAAGAGACCCCACTGCTCGAGGGAGGTGGGAGAAGGATTTGCACATCTCGACCTAGAGCCGTCAGATCAATAGGAGGTGAGGCTTTCAGAGTCTCCCACTCATCCTGTACGACGACCATGATCACAAAGAAAAGAAGCACAAAAGACCACTACAGACAACGCCAGGTGAAGAAGGCAGGAAATATTCAGTGATAGGAGAACAGAAGGAATGAATGAAATCGCAACAAGGAATTTCCAGAGATGCTAGAAAGTAGGGACATCACCCAGATAAAAGAGAAATAGATACAGAGAGAGAAACAGATGGAAAGGCTCTCGAACGAAATGAAGATGTACGAGTGCAATCAAGGCGTTTGCTTGTCTCTCTCGCCTTGGGTAACCTTTCAGGGGCACTCGTGGTCACTGAACAGCCAGAGCTACTAAAGTAAAGACGCTCTACCAAAAGAACACGTAGAAAAGAGCAAAGAAACGACTAGATTAGCCGGAGACCTGTTTCTCTTTTTCACTTAGTTTGAAAGAGAACTCAATCAGTAGGGTTCTACGTACCGCGCCTAAGAAGAGCAAAGGTGAATCTAGTCAAACGGGCGCTTCTCCCAGCGTAGAATCCCCCCCTCTGACTTGAAGGGACACCCTACTTGACTTGTGTGTCTATTGCCTCATTCAGTTTGCGTGCACCCACCCACTACTCTACACTGAAGATCAGAAGAATATGCACAAAGCACTAGATCACATGGAGTCTGTAGATAGAGCCAGTAGGACATACATAGAGTAAATACAGGCAGAACTATTAAAGAGACAGATTGTTTGTGAAAAGAGGAGGGGCGACACAGGAGGAAAATGAAGAAGATCATACTAGGGAGTATGTGTGATACAAGGGGGGAATGTCTTCTTATTCGTTGTCTTTCTTAAACACAGAAAACGCTCTCTCTCAACCCAGCCTCCCGTGTTAATCGCCGAAGTGTTCGTTAGTCAAGTGGTTGGCTACTCGGCATTCTGTATGAGGCAAGACAGAACGCGGCACTGTCCGTATCTCTCTCCCAGAGGAGAACTGCTGCATGTACACAAAGAAGTAAGATGCAAGAACGACAGATAAAAGAAAGAAAGTGAGTTTTCTATCGACGTGATCTCTATGAAAGAGAAAGACACACAGAGAACAGCTAGAGGGGACTGAACTAACCCAGAAGGTATCAACTGCAGCATGACTCGATGTTGGGCTTCCATTCTGACAGTCTCCGTCGGCACATGCTAGAGAGATCTGAACAGCCGTCGCTGTAGCTTTCTTCACACTGTGAAGAAGTCGAAGAAGCCCAGGAAGTGTCCGGCGAAGAAGAAGAGGACTGAGGGGACCTTCGTTCTCGTGTGACGTCTTAGAATTCGCAGTAGTACGATTTGTATTGTTCGTATTACATGCACAAGGGAGTAGCTCACACGCCACCCCCGATGGAGACCGAGGTAAGCTTAGGCGAGTAGCTGCTAGGAGAACTAGAGTTACAAGCCGTGCCGATAGCCTATACCATGCCGATCCCATGCAAAAAAAAAAAGAAAAGACACACAGGACAAAACAGACAGTCAGTACATACGTATACATACATACACACGCATGTACGTACATATATATATATATATATATATGCATGTATGCATATGCATATAAATGAATAGGTGAAGACCCTAAACTGCAGGTGGTCATCCACCAAGTTCCCCCCCCCGTCGTCAACGACAAAAGCACTTTACTCCTATATGAATGTGAATGCTTTCCTAGGAAGAAATGTTGAGTTAACACCCATCTGGGCTTAGGGGGAAGGCATTGAAGCAAGCCCATATGGGCATACATAGAGACATAGATCTACCTTGGCTACTCGAGAGACGCGTGTGGTGCTCAACTGATTAGTCGGGATAGAATGGAGACTTCACTGCATGCACGTCAATACATACCCGAAATAACGAGGGCTAAGAAAGCTATACTTCTCTAAACGTGTTGCTAGCATCTATACACACACATATATACGCAGCCATATCCATACACATCCAGACACATGCAGATGAATACAGCTCCTCTATATACGGTGTATAAACATATAGTCATCCCCTTTTGTCACCTTACCGTACAGTAACAGTCCGTAGAAATCCTTCCGCTGCATTCCTACGTATTCCCTCCATCAGATCAGTCACCAACGACCACCCACATGCACTACTATTCTTTCCATGCTCTCTATCGCTCCCAGATTTACCCCGTCCTCTATCTCCCCTCGATCTCTCTGTTGACCGTTGAACCATCTTCCTTTCCTCTCCTCTTCCTTGCCGATGTTCTTCTTCTTCATCCTTGGATTGCCTATCTGAAAGCAGCTTCATTCCTTTATCATCAAGACAAGCAGAAGAAGATCTCTCAAAAGTCTTCTCACCTCTTCCACTGCAACTCTCTTCTGTACAACGCTGCCTATGACACTGACCCGCCTCATGAAATCTTGCAGGTAGATGACATAGATATGCTATGCCTTCACCGCGTTCAGTCTCTTTCTTTTCCATACACCCTTCGCCTTGTTGTGTTTCTCTTCCTTTCTCTTCTCTACTGTCTCCTTGTACATTCGCTGAGCATGTCGCTGAAGTGTCAGCGGAACAACCTGAGGGGGAAGATAAAGAGGAACCGCAGATGGGATGCTTAGGTGAGAGGGAAGGGGAAGGACAAGAAGACGCAGTTAAGTGTGCATGCAATGTTTCGAAAGGCGGAGATCTCTTTCCTTCATTAGATGCTCTCAAAGAAAAAGGAGCTCTCAATCCTGTCGTCGCTGGCGGATGCGACAAAACTTCCCTGAAAAAGAAGGAAAGAAAAGATGAAGAAAGGAGATCATAACTACAACGGAGAAAATGAAGAGAAGACTGTATATACACACGACGGCTAGACCATAACCAAGAGCGATGACAAGAAATACCGTAGAAGGATGAGATCTTGAAAGCAACTGTCGCTGCAGACATACAGCCTGCACTCTAAGAAGATAGATACAAGGGGGAGAACTTTGTATGTGATCGAGATGTAGGATATGAAGTTGATACTATGAGATGTGACAGTGTTTACCTTGGAAAAAACTCCTTAAAGAAAACACCATCACATACGAGTCAAAAGAAGTCACGAAACATAGACAAGCATGACGATTCAAACAGCCAAAACAGAAGGTAGCAGCAGGTGTCCTCCTCTGTCCATACACCGGAGAAAGGATGAGTTTGCTGATTGAAATCTTCTCTATTCAGAAACGCTGCTGCAGAGATATCACACAATGCATGCAGCTAGCCTCCGTCTCCCCCGCCCGCCACACTGTTAGACTCATGAGGGAGCTGGTAACACGTCTACAGTTCGAAAGAAGGTAGGCAGTGTAGCTAACCAAACAAGATCCTCTTGGGAAAGAGAACAAGCATAGTGTGGTGGGAGACGCCGTGTCTTAAACCCTCTCTTCCACGTACTTTGTCGACGTGTGCTGTCTCTCCGCGGGAAGAATATCGGCATTTTGAAGGAAGACCTGTTAGGAACGACGAGCAGAAACAAAAGAGCAACAGGTGTCTCGAAGATAAAACACCCCCTAGAAGCTCTCTCCAACTGTTGTCTCCTCTCTTCCGTATCCAACAAATACAAGCTGGTGAGTAGGTACGCAATGATGTGAATGAGGAGGAGTCCAGCGCTCGCTTAGTCTCACTGAGACTCCCCACCATGAGCCCTCCCCAGTGATGCCACCCTCACAGCGATTCCCATTCACCCGCCGATGTACATGTACATACGTACATGCATGCTATATACACTTTATACATGAATGCATGGACATATCCACCCTCTCTCCGGGGAAGTGGCAAGGCGCCTCTCCTGTTAGTTGCTCTTCACGGTCTTGGTGCTGGGAACGACAGCAAATCCCTCTCCTGAAGAAGACGGGAGTTGTTTGTGCTTACGGCGACTATAGAGGAAGTGTGAAGAGAGATGACGCAACTCGGCTACATGCAAGGGCGAGGAGGCACCCTCCGATCAAGTCTTTTGAGAAAAAGCAGTGGACAGACACCTCTACACACATCACATCTGAGAGGTCTACTCCGATCATCGCACAACAGTGTGAAGGTCAGTAGCGTGAGCGAGTCTTCGCCGATAGATCTGTGAGGGGCCCTTCTATTCTAGTGTAGAAACCCCCCCCCCTTTGTTGCTATGAAGAGCTGAGATCTTAGAAGCGTTTTGAGCGTAGCTATCTTGCTCGTAACAGAACAGTCATGAATGGGACCAGGGATGTCGCAATAGACGAGGCGCACATACCTATGGAGACATACGTGACAAGATGTGAACTTCCACGTTGATTTCAGTTCTATCTCTCCATGGAAAACAGAGTCAACGGATGGCGCTAAAAGAGAGCACTCTCTCTAAAGGAGATACCGGGAGATGTTCCCCCACGCCGTACTATACATATGCCATCGAGAAGAAGCCTCAGACCTGTGTAAGAAGTTACCTTGGAAACGAGAGGATGAGTGATGGCCGCATGCAAGAGGACTCCTCCGACTAACATGGTTGTATCACTTCGTCTTGCTGTAGCTGTCACAGGGGATATAAAGCGCTCTAGAGCATGCCGGTATGGATTGGGGACCCAGGTTACATCTTCTACGACCTCTCCAGTCGTCTCCCCCGTCTTTGTTTGTGTGAGGCCACGTGATTCTTCATTCTCTGCTTCTTCATCATCTTCTCGAGAACTCTTGAATTTCTCTAGACCTTGACTTTCTCCTCCGTCTTTACTTAAGGGATCTTTTCCTCTTTCTTCTTCTTCTTCGTCATCTTCTTCGTCATCTCTATGCATTTGACGCGGAGATGCCCACACCGTTGAAGAGACGCCTCCAGAATTGCGACGTGACCAGCACTCTCCCCTTGCTTCTTCTTTCTCTCCTTTCGATTCCCCGGTTTTCATGATACAAGATTCTTTTCCACCGACCTCTGAAGAGCAGGTATGCTCATGGCTTGAGTGAATCCTCTTCTCTCCTCGACTGGTACCTTCTTCTCGTCCTGATGAGAACATCCCCCTGTGGGGGGGTTGACCAACAGAGAGAAGATCACCGTCATCTCCTTCAACGTCCTTCCCCCCTATCCTTTCAGATTGAGTTCTGGAAAGGCGTGCTCCCAAGGCTGTATCGACAACTGCATCGGGTTCTTCGGATGACATGGGGAAGTCCAGAAGCTCCTCAAAAGCTCTCTCAACAGCTTTCTGTGCTACAGATAGAACCGGCCGTCGAGCCGCTATAACGGCTGCTGCTGACTTCATCCGATCACCACCCCCGGGAAGAGGGCGAGGAGAAGAAGGTGTTTGAGACACCCCCCCGATCATAGTCGTGCTATTCCTCGACGCCTGCTGACCTCGCCTTCTTTCCTCTCGAAAAGAGCTATAGCGAGACAAGCCACCATCTCCATCGCCTCGTACATGATGCGGCGTCTGCTCCGGAGAAGCGTAACCTTGGGAGAAACTTCGTTCCCTCATAAGATATTTCTCTTCCCCGCTAGTAGAAGTCACACGAGACATAGCGATGGGCGATGAAATCTGACAGGAGACGGAATCTTGAGAAGGAAGAGGAGAAGACACTCCGCCGCCTACAGCTGTCTTCGCACTTGCACCAGAGGTAGATGAAGAACTGGACTTATCTTTGGAATGCGGAGAGGTATGCTGTCCCTCATTTTGTGAAGGTAACGTACCTTCCGCATTCTTCCCTTCTTTCGCCTCAGAAGGAAAAGCAGACGACTCAGGCGGGGGAGAGCCTACAGGACCAACATCTCCACCTTGTTGAAAAGAATCTGCAGGACCTTTTCTATCTAGACATCTATTTCCTTGACTTGTTGCTCTCTCGTTCTCTCGATCTCTCCCCGACGCATACATAGGGTCAGCTGTTGTACCTTTCTCATGCAGTCCTTCATCGCCTTGTTTCTGTACTTTCAAATCCAAAGAGGAGCTCATGACTTCTCCGCCTTCTCCTCCCCCTATGTTGGCGTTGAAATCTGAAGTCTTCTCATGAAGCTCTCTTTCATCTGGAGTCTTCTCATGAAGCTCTCTTTCACCATCCGAAAGAAAAAGATCGACAGCTCCCGCACACTGCGCCGGATTCTCGAGAGCCGTATAACCTGCTGGAGTAGGCGGAGACAGGGCAGATGCCAAGTGAAGGAGAGGCTTCGGAACACGAGGGAGAAGTAGCAGCGCGAGCACCGGACGCAAGAGCTTCGGTTCCTTGATTGTCTGAGGAAAAGAGAAAAAAGGAGACTTGCGAGAGACAGATGAAAGACGAGGAAGTAACATAGACCTTCTATGTATGGAAGCTACATGTGTAGATAGACGCAGGTGGAAGTCGGGACTTAAGAGCAGAACAACCACAACTCTTTGGTGACCTCCCCTGTCCACACACCCGAACGAAAGAGGAAAGCCACGAAAGGGAAGGCGCGACACGGCATGTCAACGATGCAAGGCTACTACCCCCATTGCTTACGTCAGAAAGTGAAGAATAATTCGCACCATGATGCTGCTTCTGCAGCACTGTGAAGTCCTGTTTTCCTGCTGAAAAGATACAGAATCTCCCAGTGAGGAATCAGGTGTATACAAACGAAAGCCCATCTGCACACACTCAAATGTATCTACACCCATAAAGACAAACAAACTTGTCCTGCCGCAATGGTGCACAGCAGTGAAAGGTCCTCAGACAGAGAGACAGACAGATACACAGACACAGACAGATAGAACGACCGAAAGAAGCGAAGCCAGATGCGCGGTAGACAAACCACACGGAAAGTGAATAAGAGCTACAGAAATCTCCATGGACCATCACAGACTTGACCACTCCCATCCTCCGCAACTCGCCTGATTTGAACGCCCCACCCTTAGTGATTCTTCACTTGAAGTCTTGACTTCAACGTACCGCTAGGGTCTGAGTCAGGAGATACAAGGCGACTAGCTGTTGAGTTGCATCCCCTATAAAGGGTGTAGTAGGAGGCCCGTCACACCGTTTGCGTGCTTCTGTTGGAGAGGAGAAGCGATTTGAAGGACTATGGCTTGTTTCCGCTGAGACACGATGATCGTGGCCTTGCTCTCGCCGACTTTTCTTACTTTTTTTCTTTCTAACTGACTGTTGACCCCCCCCTTCCTGTCTCCTGTGTCTCCTCAACCGTCTCGAAGAGGATTCCTGGCCTTCTTCTTCTTCTCTCCCATTGCTTCTACTCCTTCTCCGTGCTTTCCGGTGTTTTTGCTTGTGACGTCGGTTTCTTTCCTTGTCCTTTTCTTGATAGAGCACATCCGTATAGGATGCCGAAGAGCGTTGCTGAGGACGGCAAAGTTCTTCTGTCTCTTTTCCTCTTCCACCACTCAAGTTTCTTCTTCTTGTCGTTGTTGACATGTGAAAAGGACGACGAGACGATGTTATCGCCATATCTTTTTCTTCCTTTCCTTCTCTTCTTACACCATCATCGGCCGTACCCTTGACTCCCCCTTCTCCCTCTGCTTTCCGACCATCTTCATTCTCTTCATGTCCTCTTTTGCGGTCCTTTCCATCATTCTCCTCTCCTTCAGCTGCCGACCCGTAAGCGTCGTCTGAGGCCCCTCCAGATTCTCCCTGTCGGCCCCCTAAGACATCAACGTCTCTCTGGTGCGTATCTTCTTCTCCTTTTCTTGGTAAGACTACCTGTCCTAACAAGACTAATGTACGCGTTTGCCCTGTACTACTTTCCGAAGAGAGATCGGAGATAGGTCCGGAGTCTCCCCCTGCAGTATCTGCCAAGGACGGGCCTCGTCTCATTGAGCCATTAGACGGGGGAGATGCACTTCGTGCTTGAGCACATTCCTCTCCGGCTAGATTTCTTTCTCTGCCCCTTCTTCTTCGTTCACCTCTATGGGTATCGGAGGAAGGTCGATGTCGATGAGGGGAGGAGTCACCACTACTACAAATGCTGCTAGAATAGACACTACTTGAAGACCAAGAAGACGAAGACGATGAGGAAGAGCATGACGAGGCGGAGAGACTACTGCAGCTACGTGCCGACAGTGAAAGGGGAGACGAGACACGTGCTCTTCCACTTCCACTCGTGTAAGATCGTTGTCCAGGGATGGGAGAAGAACGGAGACGGGAAGCTGATGAAGGGGAACGAAGACCACGGAAAACAAGGAGACGCGGAGAACTGTTTGACTTTGTCCCGGGTGCCCCTTCACTATACCGCGAAGGAGAAGACGGAAGGCCTGCTGTCTGTGGAGATGAGCGACCAGAGGAAGGGACGGGGAACGGGAGAGAAGGCGAAGATGCAATAGAGGTAGCACTCTCAGGATCTGAGTGAAAAGAGAGCGACACCAGAAGACGAACAAGAAAGATGAATCCCCACCTCTCTAGAAAAATACAGAGAGACAACGCTGTGACTAAGAAAGTAAAGATATACGGTCCAGAACCGACACACATCAAAGCTCTACGAACAAAGAAGAGAACTCGACAAAATAGGAGGAGCCTACGGCTGATTGAAGTAGAAGGGGAATGACAAGAATGCCTTGGATGAATGAAGAGAGAGAAGATGAGTTGAATGTTAGATCAGGCGCAACAGAAGAAGACATTATAACATGTTTACACAAAAAAAACAGGAGGAAGAAACGTAGACTAAGGGGCAGACTCAATGGTAACTGTGACATAAGTATTAAGGGTGGATTCGATCTTTGCATTCGATCTCAGCTCACCTACAGCCTCTCTAAATCGTCAGTGCTGGTGGGCTGCTTACCAGGACAGTGACTGGTAGGCCGTACAGCGGGTCCCCGACGACACAGGCATCCGACAAATACGGGAAGATATGTGAAGAGAAGAAGCCTTTCGACTAAGATATCATTGTAAGCCTTCACTCCAACGCCAAAGATATCTTGAATATACTCAAGGAACTCCTCACACTCAGCAAAGCCACTCCGGAGAGTTGCCAACGAGTTCGACAAGGAAGAGGAGGGACTCCATCCCCTCGCTGTTGACTGTGTAGGAGACGACAGTGGAGGTCGCGGAGAGCCAGGACCAGGAGACGAGACTTGACGTAAAGATGCCCCTGAGGCGGAGACCCCACGTCGCACTGCCCGCAAAGCTCGGCATCGCTCAGCCCATTGAGCTCGCAGGTAACATGCGACATGTGAAAAGAATGCGGAACGCCTCACAACAAATTCCTCGACTATAGGCTCGCGGACTAAGAAGACAGGACAAGAGCGACAGGACAGAGATACCCATGATACATGGAGACAGGAGTAGAGATGCAGAGACCATGATCTCCACTCGTCCATTTCTGCCTCGGAGAGTCCTTACTCTTTACTGCGACTGTCGACAGACAGTATAGTATTATCCTAGCACCGTACATAACAGCGAGACTTCATGAAACAAAGACATCCTATTCATCATCGGAAGCGCCCCCATCGTAGGAGAGGGAAGTGAGAAATGTGTGAGCTAATAGACCTAATGGTGAAAGCAAGAAAAAACGAAGTAAAAGTCTCTGCAAGAAGGCCAACACCGGGATGCTTATATATGCTGGGCAATAGCTGTGACTGCTTGGTAGCTAGACGTACGTAAGCTCTGAGACCTCACTATGGCCAGCTTGTCATATAGAAAAAAGAGCACCCAAAGCCACCCCTGAGAAGGTAACATTCTGACTCCCATGCAATAGTTATACACGGAGTACGACATTCCACGATACGAATGAGGTCTCCACCCCCTGAGACTTGACAGAAAAGCCGTGCGGGAAGGCCTCCTGGAATCATCTAGAGATTTGCTGGGAAAACTCAAACACGGGTTTGCATGCGGTACGCTAAAATTGGAAGACCCAAAACACGCGGGTCTATGTTCATACAGACGGTGTAGAGGCACCCGCGTGTACAAACCCCCCCGGTCATATACTGACAAGCCAGATGCAGAGACTCTCCATAAGACACATCGATACATTCAACTAAGAACGAAGGAGTGCAACTTGGTACTACCGCATTCCGGAGACAATGCACGAGTGAAGGGGGAGATACAGGCATATTTACATACACACACGCACGCAAATTCATACATACACCCCATAAGCTTGCTTAGATACGTGAATAATAGGATGGATGCCTCAGAAGTAGATGCATACTTTTGAAGATGCTGAGAGTGACAGTGCGGACATGGGTCCGAACCATAGAGTCTCGGTGAATGAAGAACTTGATGGCCTCGCTATAAACAGGGAAGTCTGGAGCCCTTCGATTCAAGAACAGCTTGACCGTCTCAGGGGTAACCAAGAGGGAAAGACCCTTAATGAAGGAGACATACCACGCGACGACTTCTTCATTGTTGAAGTCGTAGGTGGCACTGAGGAGAGCGTTGATGTAGTTATTGCTAAACAAATAGTCTGAGCGTGAAAGAGAGAAAAGATAAGCACATGCAACTAAACTGATCGAACCCGACATGTACTAGTCCGCACACTATACAAGAGGACGTTCTTATCTCACCCAAGAGAATTCCTCCTCACCAACCAGAAAAAAAAGTACTACGTTTTCCGTGCTGTATGTCTATCCGATCTAACAATATTGCCTATCCAGATTAACCTAAATCGCAAATGCCCCACAAACCGACCACAACAGAGTCCTGCTTCATACGATCTGGTGATATCATGCAGCTTGGTATATCGCAAAAGACGGGTCTCGACAGCGTCCGTCTCAGAGGAAATCGAGGAGAGCTAGTACCAGCGGGTCACCTCGTAAACTGAGAAGAGAAGAGGGGAATACATATGAGTTGCGCGCGTGTACTTACAGATGGCCGTTTTCCTTCGCATGTTCTGGACGAGAATGCTCAAGGTTTGAAGTAGCTGAACCTTGACTGCGTCAGAGACTCGAGGCTGGTTAACAATATCAACGAAATAGGAGAGAATGTTCTGCTCGCAGAAGATATCAAAGAAAGCCTCATTCCTATGTCTCTCTCCCCAGACAAGAAGTTCAGCTATCTGCCGAAGAATCTCGACTGCCGCATCTCGATTGCGCTCGTCGATGCAATCAAACGCATGCAGTGCATCGAAGAGAGCCCTGAAGTAAAGAAGTATACAAAGTATACATCAGGGAAGATGACACAAGGCAAACAAAGGGAGACACTTGCGCCCTTCAAACATAATGGTCATAACGAGGCTGGGTGCCCTTAAGCGATGGTCAAGAGAGCGAAGCTATAGTATACGGTCTCTTCTCTTCTCCAGTACTATACCGTGAGTATCCATCTACATACCTATCTATGATCATTGTACGACAACTCCCCCTGATGGAGATGAACAAGATAGATGTCTCCTGACCGAGAGAGTGGACTGAACCCGACGAGTATTCACTCCGCCCTTGACGCAATGAAAAGTGCGTTCACTCGCGCACTGAAGAGCACCTTGGGGCAACTCACTCCCACGGACGTACATACAAACTCAACGACCCAAGCTTGTATCCCTGTGAAGCACAGAAGCATTCACGTGGTGGGTCAGAAATAATGTCTGTCTGTCTCTCTCTCTCTATCTCTCTGCACCCCTCGGCCAACATTCGACACTCCATCCGCATGGTCGCCTTCACAGATCCACACTCAGCCCCACAAGAAGGAACACACGTCGACGAAAGCTAGATAGGAGGGATGAAGCATGGACAGAGTAATTGTGAACGTGAAGAGAGGCGCAGACTTCTACAACACTACGTACCATCCTGTAGGATCCTACTACTATGAAAATATGAAGCTATAATGCTGTATATACACAGATTTATGTTTATCCCAGGCTGGCTGAATAAGCCAAAGTCTAGCCAGAGGGAGCAACCAAAGGGACACTGGTTCTATCGGGACATGCAACTTCTTAGGATCAAGTAGTGCTAACAGAGCACAGTATACTTGAGCCATTCTCTTGAGTGCTTCTCCCACTGTACCAAGTTACCCGTTCAGCTTTCTCTCCCCCTCCCTCTCTCCCTGTCTGAGCAAACACATGAAGGAACGTAAAGCTGCGCAACAAGAAGAGGAAAGACATGAGAATCCCCATCAGCTGGAAGAGCAGAGACGCCACCACTGATCATCTCACACACACTGAATAAAGCATGGAAATTCCCAGTACTGTACTACGTAGACGTCTTACTGTAGGTGTTCTTCTGTATAAAAGTGCTGTCTACTGTTCTGTCCGCCATGATGATGACCAATAGCCTCCTTCAGTGCACCACTGGCGCCGACACCCCCCCCTCCGCCTCCCCCCCAGAACCACATCTCGGAGGGGGGAGAGCGCGTGCTTCCTTTCTTAAGGCCGGATGAAAGCAAAAGAAAAACGCATTGAGTGAGAGCTGTTGGAGAAGAGAGGGACGCGGGGAAAAAGAAAGGAAAGGAACGCCCCTAGGTAAGAAGCTAACGGGGTATAGAGGACGAAGGAGAAAGGAGAGTAGACCAGAGAGGATGATGAGGCGGCAACCAAGAATCTGCAGCATGCATTTGCCACGGAGAAAAACAAAACACCCCGCTGAAGAAGAGCACCGCAGTCGAGGAGGAGGAGAAGAGGCAGGGGCCGTGCGGAGTGTGAAAGAAAGGAGATACAAGAGGGACAATGTCTTAGAACGTTGTGGAAGAGAAGAGAGAGAGGTATGGATTTGAGAAAAACAACGAGAGAGAGAACCTAAGAAAAAGCACACAAATGTACATGCTTGGTAACAACGAGTAACGCGAAGAATATGTTGATACTTCTGTCCTGCTATGCATCCTCAGCGACGAGTTAACGCACCGTAACCATCCAAGGTACAGAAAAAACATGCATGAGATAACGGGAAAGGAGGAGTGAAAAGAGAGGAATGAAGAGACGGTCTGGCAGCTTCAACAAAGAAACGGAAGCCATGGAAGTAAAGCAGACGAGTTCTTTTGTCTCACATATGCAGAGAAAAAAGTCACGACGGAAAGAGCAGATACACACTTTTCTATATGAGGCTCGTCGTCTCCACTTCGGGGCTCTCTGTCTACATCCGGGAGATTGAGGCGCAGCCAAACGCCTTTACAGGATTCCGATCTTCCTGGACGCGATGAATATCCGTCACACCCACGAGCCCGTCAGTCCAAAGTGCTGTGTGGACTATGAGCGACTACTCACTGGCGTACCGAATACCACACGACTGACTTGAAGATGAGCAGGAGACACAGACGACTTCGGAGAGAATGAGACAACCGCCTTGCGCTCGACGGAATGGAGCGGTCGCGTCCTAAATTCTGCGACCGCTTGAAGAAGTCACATCCTAATACAAGAAAACTGGCGGAATGAGTAAAAAAAACGTAGACAGTCATGTGGCAGAAAAAGGCAGTCAAACCGTCACCTGAAAATCGAAGGGCGGGGAACCAGGAAAATTCCGTCGTACAGTGAGTCTACTTAAAAGCTCGGCCGCTGCCGGGACTCCGGCAAAATCAGCGTAGTGACACCCCTTTAAAGTTCTAAAAAAGCCGAGGGTGTCTCAAACTGCAAATTTACTTGTAATACTACTCATTTCTCTTCGGCACATTGCTTCTTTCCCCTTCACGCTCTGGTGTACACTATCGCCTTGTCGACGCCGGCATGCGCGAGTCCGGTGTCACAATTCACGGCACGGACTCGTGTCTCACTTCGAGGAAGAAACAATGAGCAACTAAACAGCGAGTTCAATATCAATGAAGTTCACGAGGATATATCGAAGGTCCGCACAGGAAGGCGGAGGGCGAAAGAGAAGCTCATGGAATTCAGACGCTGAGACAGTCTCTGTGAACAGCAGTACGGGGCTGCTTGGAAAAATCGAACTGAGGACACTTAACATGGTTGTGCCTGGAAGATGAAACCACTGATCCGTTGCAGGTGTCGCAAAGCAAAGAATTTCTAAAGGTGAGAACTATCCACAGGCTCGCCTCAGCCGCACCTTCTTTTTTGACCCAACACTACAGCAAGCTCGCGTCGGAAGTCTTCTGAACCGCCGTCCAGCTTGTAGACATGTTTCTGAAGATGGCAACAAAAAGTGCGATGGCGAAGAGACATCTCTACGGATGACGAGAAAGGAGGGCATGTGTGCCAGCAGCGGTGGCAGCTGTCGGACGGGCAGCAGGAGACCTTTGGTCCTTCTCCAGACAGAGTTCCTCCCCAGCCAGATGCAAGGCGATACCAGCTAGTGTGCTCGGAGTTCCTGAATGACGAGTACTGGTAGCGCCCGGTACGGATGCTTCGCGGATTTTGCAGAGCCGGCAAGTGCCACCCACAAGGGCAGTAGTCCTCACTTGAAGCTGCAGTAATGCCTTCCTCTTTTCCAATCGGACTGAAGTTTAGAAGTTGCTCAAACGGGTTCGTGAACCGCTTCCTCAGAAGCCTCCGCTTCCCATCGGCCTTCGCTGTAGTCATAAGCTGCCATATGTGAAATGTGAAGTAGAAGCTG
The DNA here is from genome assembly GCF_002600585.1 of Cystoisospora suis. Classification (NCBI taxonomy): domain Eukaryota; phylum Apicomplexa; class Conoidasida; order Eucoccidiorida; family Sarcocystidae; genus Cystoisospora; species Cystoisospora suis. The sequence goes on from NW_027154915.1 coordinate 58,769, forward strand.
GCGCACATCTGATGTTCTCCGTATCCACAGCTGCTCCCAAGTGGATCCAGTCACGCTTTCCCGGTTCACCAGGCGGTGCTGTGCGCTGCGCTCTCAGCTGCATGTGGGGGTTCGACATCATATGCGCTCGAATAAACAACTACGGGTTTACCAAGTAGTCAGCAGGCACCTCGTCTGCTCAGCTCAAACGCTAGAGAGCGCTGTACGGCGGGCGGGCTTGCTAGGGGACCCGCTGATACCTGCGTTCCTGTCGTGCAGGGGTGGAGCTAGATTCAGAAGGTGCGAGTCCCAACAGGCTCCACATGGACCGCCCACAGGTGTCCATGCATGCCCACGCGTGCACTGGCCGCTCTACTACAACATGAGTAGCCACGCTAGTTTGCCTTCGCGCCCTCGGGGTGCCAGGGGTTCAAAGCACGGGCAAACGTTATGCTACAACGAGCTTGAGCACGGGCCGAGGGCCTGTTCTTTTTGGGATGCCCGGGAGCCCTTGGTTCCTTCAATGACGGTCTGCCCTACTGTGTATCCTCGGGCACTCCCACGTCGGCCAGTTTAGTATTCAGGCAGACACAACACAATCCACTAAAAGTTTACAGCTCCTTCTTCATACCTTGTTTCCAGATGGGCGACATGCCACCTCGTCAGAGAATGCCTCTAAATCCACGCGCTGACACACTTACTGCCCTCAGCCTAGAAGTCCGGGCGTCTTTTCTGAGCCGTGATGTCCGCGTCGACAGTGGATGCAGAGAGAACTGAACGAACAACCGAGCCGTCGCAGGCTCTCGTCCGCTGGTGCTCTCAAGGACTCTAAGGGTTTTCGACCTCTCAAGGAGGTTCGTCCTGACTTTCTCCTCAGCCTCAGCGGACGTCAGGAATAACTCGCAGGCGGAGCCGTATCTTTGTCCGAGGGGCCTACAGCTACCCGCCTGTCTTTCTTCCTGGGGTCGCGCTCCCTCGCTTTGAAAGGGTGTACGGTCTTCACTCGCTGAGGCGGTAGAGGTGGTCTATCGTAGTTCTACTATACTCTTCCCCAGTAGTGAGCTGCTACGCAGTAGAATGTGTCTCAGGTTATTGTACTGCTTTGCTGTGCCTGCAGTCTCACGCCCGCTCTAGCCTTCTTACCCTTGGTTGCTGCGCACATTTTGTAAGGCTGACGATTTTGTCTTACACATCACGACACAATCACAGCGTTACAGGCCGGCCGATGATCACCCGGCAGGACGACGCAGGAGGCACTGGTGGCTGTCTACTTCAGCCAGCTAGCGAAAAGCGGGGTTCCACTGCTTCGTTGGCGCCGCCATCTGACAAACTTGACGGCTAACCCCAAATAGACGGCTGCTGAGTGAAGGATACGCTTGGGAGCAAAGACCGTCATGGTTTCCTTTTTCTTCTGGTTCGCGTGGCGGGGCTCACCTATCGGGGGAACCACTTGTGCGCCTGCTGCATTCGTTGGACGTGGTAGCCGTTTCTCAAGCTCTCTCTCCGGAACCAAACCCTACTGCCCCTTGATTCGTCACTGCTCCATGTGGAGCACGGCGACAGTCACCTCCTCTGTCTCCTCAGCGGATCGAGCGCCGGTAGGGCATCCCGGCGGGCGAGGTGGCGCCCTGATGTCCTGCTGAGGACAGGCTTACGCACGCGGCAGCAACGCCGTTGCTTATATACACAACCTCGCGTGGAGTTGCTTGCTTCTCAGGCGACGCCTCAAATGAGAAACATATCGCAAGCAAGAGAAGAAAGCGGCGAACCGCTCTGTGACGTCACGCGTGCAGTTCTCCAACAGCCTTCTTCTAGCTCACGCCTGTGGCACCGGGAGTGTCTTCTACGGGTTTCCTGCCTCCGCTGGGATGAAGTAGCCGACGAGACAACAATAGTGCATGCAGCCCCGGCGACGGCTCTGGGCGGGCCATGATGAGATCTGCACACCATGGACGTCTTGCATCCTTGCTAAAGACGGCCCAGCGTCCATAAGATGAGATTCATGCCCTTCTCGTTATCCGCGTTTTTACCACATACCAAGAAAGTGAAACGGTTACAACATCCGCTAATCGATCTAGTAAAAGAAGTAAAAAAGGTTAGGGTCGCATGCGTTTCGGCCTAAACAATTAGCGGCGTCCGGCTGTTCGTCCAGGGTATTCCTGTCTTGAACGATGTTTAGTCATGTTTGTTCGCTTGCTGCAAGCATTTCTCCTTTGCATTCGGTCGGCGGAAGCCTATCTCTCTTGCTTTGTCACCTTCATGGCCCAACACTGCCTGAGACGTGTCCCTCCACTGTCTCCGTCGGCCGTTCTAGTTCTTCGTAGGACTTGCAGTCAGAAGTCCCGACTGTGTTTTCTCCTTGGAGTGGAATTTCTTGGTGTCCTAGAGGCCAGAATTCCAATTGTTTTCCGTCTCCTGAGCAACAGAAGCACGCTGCTGGAAGCATCGTATCTCGAGAAGTCTCTCCGTGAAGTTCTCTTTTATTGATTGGCAGTACCCCCCTACCCGGGGAAAAACTGTCCTCAGTGTACGCGGAAGAACGCGTTGGTACCCCCGAAGAACAACCTGAAGGCGGTTTCAGACACTCAGGAGTCTGCTCCCCTATCAAAGACGCTTTTTTTTTCTCGTCTGCTCCCGCTTCTCAGACCTGTGCGCCGCGTCAGCTTTTCGAGCGCACGGACTCCGTCCGGTGTCCTAGATGCAGTCCACTACCCCCGTTTATGTATAGTTCTTTTACCTGAGGACATCTCGCTGTCCCTGCGGTAATCCTTTCCCCAACTTCTATGAGTGCGCCTGCTGCGATTTCTCAATCGTCCTCCTGCGACAGGCGCATTCCTATGGGAAGTTGGTCAGCGAGGTGGTATTATTGGGTTCGTTTCTACTTCTCTCCTGTCAGCAGCAAGTCCGCGTACCTCTGCCCGATGAGTGAATTGCCTCAGCACGTTATTTATCTCTCTGGCATGCTTCGTGTCCCAGGCGGGTCGTTGCTCGGCGTTGTACTTGTCGTTCCACGCCTGGCTACTGCACCGTCGAGTATGCAGTTAGTCAAATCTTTGTCAGGACCCGCCCCCAGCTCATGCCTAAGACAACTGTAGCCTCTGCTATATATATTTTCCGTTTTCTACTTCCTTCGTCGTAACCTCAGGTTTTCCTGCCATGTTACGGTTGCTTGACGGGGTTCTTTCGTCCCAGCAGTTACGACTGCGCACCCGACGAAGAGAAAACTCGTCGCTTGCTTGCTTGCGGAAGCCTCATTTGCCCCCCTTCCCTAGTCCTCTGGTTGTTTCAGGAAGAATCCGCCTGCCTGCCATTATCTCAAAACGACATGCGAATACGTCATGTACAGGTTTCTTTACCCAAGTAGAACCTCAATTGTAAGTAGCGCCTTCTTTCTTTCCCGCCTTTTTCTTCTCTTTGTCGGAGAAAATCTCACAAGTGCTCTCTCTCTCTTTTTACGAGGGCCCTCCGGTGGATATCGCTCTTCTTAATTTTGGCGTTTCCCTCTTCCATTCTCACAATAACGTCAGACAGGCTCATATCTTCAACGGTACCCGTCCGCCAGCTTTTTGGCAGTTACTACGTCCGTCAGTTTTTGCTTCCGAGTCCGTGTCAATGCATGAATCTTTCTTACATTTTGATGTTGTTCGCCAGCTAGCCTTATTCAGAAAGTGCTGGGAGGAAGATTGGTGTTTGAAGGCGGGAAATTATGAAAGGTTTCGCTTTTACAAGGGCCACATGCTGTCGGCACTGGCACCTCAGTCTCGTCTCTGGCTCAGCCTTTCCTGCCGTTTCACGAGTAGGCTTTCATGATCTTCACTTCTAAGTAAGGGTGGGGGCCCTGAAACGTCTTCTTCCTATGGCTAGAAACATACGGAGAAAGGGATAACAGGGTGAAGTTTCCATTCAGACGTTGAGCTACAGAGGGAGTCTTGAACTGCATCCGAATCGGATGCCTGGGGAGGTGGACAGAATAGAAGCCCAGGGGTTCTTTCTCTCTGCTACAGTCAGCAGGAGAGAGAGTGACGGAGGAAGGCGGAGAGGGAGGGACCGCATATACCAAGTATCCCATGTGATTTGGGAAAACGAGGAGAGATGCGCCGACATCGTAAGTAGTCATCATGTCTAACGGAAGTTTGGCGACAGAGAGGAACCCCCGGAGTACTGTGGAAGAGAATCAACATGTTTGCATCTCTCCTTCTGTCGCGGTTGAATGCCGCGCTATCTTCAGTTTTCGAAGAGATCGAGAGAGGCCAATTGCATGTCTCCATGCTGGCAGGCGAGGTGCGTTTGGAGAACTTAAGACTGAAGAAGAATGTTATTTCTCCTTTCTCTCTCCCTCTTGAGGTGTCTTATGGATGCATCAGATCCATCCGTCTCAAGGTACGTTTCCTCGATTCAAAGCTGCTCCGTCGTCTCCATGCATCGTCTGATACTTACTTAGCCTTCCAGTACTGAGGACGTTGGCTCCATAACAACCGCAACACGGCTGTGCTATGCTTGATATTGCGGGGAAGGCTGGTACAGACGTCGTCTTATCAAGAAGTGAGGAGAGGAGGAGACATTCTGCCTGGGGTTGGGAAACAGGAGAAACCTTGCCTGTTTATGGCAAACCAGCTCCCATTACAGATATCCAACTATATATATGTGTATGCACGAGCTCTGTCGTTCGGCATCGATCCTAGCTGAGACTCAGGCGATACCTCGAAGAGACTCGTACCACTTCTCTTTTGCTCTACTCAAGCCATCTTGGTTGTTTTTGCACTACTAGCAGCTTCCATCTTAGCCACATAGAGTAAAGAGCTGCATGCTAGGTTCACAGGTGAATAACCTCCAAATCTTTGAGCAGATTGACGTTGTTGCGAGGACAGATGGAAGTCTGCTGGAGCGAACCGCAAGCGGGAAGGCACTCTCGGCGGTTGTGTCGCCATTGCTCAGAAGCGCCTTGTCGGCTCCGGGGTTCGCTGTCTATCTCAGCTCAACCTTCTGCGCATTCTCTCTCGGCCGATCACCATCGAAGCACAAGACGTGATCGCAGTCGTCACAACACTGCCGGCCAGCGAATGGACCGTTGAAACTGAGGAGGCAAACTGGAGGGACAATAAGAGACTGATGCTTCTTTCCGATGAATGGCTTACATTTCTGCGTCAAGAAGAGCTTGGTGGAATGTCTTTTGTCAGTCGTTTCCTTTCTACCATTCTTCGGCGCATCGAGGTATGTTCTGTTGATAAGTGCGTCCGTAGTTGGTCGAATTATAGTTTCACCTGCCAGCTCAGGGTGCTAGGCAGGGGAAGAAGTGGAGAAGAAGAAGTTGATGGAGAGGTTTCTTGGTGTCCGCCTCTCGATAAGACCTGTCTCAGATACCTCTTTGGTTCGCCTTCCGCGTTAGGGGGGACAGTAGAGAGTACACAGTCAAAGTGGATTGGACTCGCAATCCATCTTGCAGTCGTAGCCTCTCTACTCGTGGTTTTGCTCAAGTGACTTCCCCCTCGATGCTGTTAATGCGATTCTGAGTTGAAGGTAGGCGCCACTTCACATAAGAAAGATCTCATGGGAAGTTTAGCGGCAACATTCTTTGCTCGGTGCTGATGAGGTGCACAAGCACAGAGCAATGGTCTCGTCTGGCTGTGGTGTACAAACGCGTGCTAGAGTACTAATTGCCTGGGTGGGGTAACCCGTCGTAGCCACAAACGCCCGCGAGACGGTGACTTGATTCGCGAGCGGGGTATGTACAGAAGCGACATTTCAGATGACCTTCTTGACGCTTGGTATGTCTGGATCCCTGTTACCAGGTGTCGGCGTCTTGTGTGGAGTTGCGTTTGGAAGAGGCGGAAATTCGTCATGATGGGAAAGCCTTCGCCTTTGGATGGAGGGCTGAGTACATATGCACAGGTCAATGTGAAGACGACAGCGTTGGAGATGAAGGAGGCGTACAGCCATCCTCGTCGCGTTGTGGGCCGCGTTCTCCCAGCAGCAAACCTTCCGCTGACGTTGCAGCTTCAGCGCTTGCTTCCCAAGTCGGAGCAGACTGCTTGTCGACTTCAGGCGTTAATGCAGTTTCAGGAGAAACTGCCTCTTCGAGTCAGTGTCCGGAACGCTCCAGCCCCTTCACTGTCATGGGCGGGGATGGGAGCAGGGGTATTTGTTTAGATGGAGAGTCTTCGCTGCTTTCCTCAGTCGGCGGAGAAGCTGAAGATGTTGATATGCGTGTTTCGAGCTCTCCAACTGCCAACACTGACCTTTCACCGACTCTCACAACGAGTAACCTAAGAACACCTGCTTCTCGTCATACAACAAACGCGACTTCGGCTAACGGGGAAGATTGGAACAGAGAAAGGGAAAGAGCTGTCGGGGCAGTACCTTTCGGGTCTGCTGCAAGACGACCACAACGACTACTACGCACTGGCGACTCAGAGAGGACAGACCACTGCGCGGCGCCAAGGGACCGTTCAGAACCAGATGCTGTGTCTCCTTCATTATGGAGTCAGTGGCGCCGCAAGTTTCTTTCCACGCCACGGGAGGGGTGCAACGGGAATTCTCTTCGCCCGACTGCCCGAAGGCCCAGCCACGAGACACTCCACCATTTCCCCGGCAGGAATCAGTCAGGAGAACCTACAGCAGGTAACGCCTCAGTAGGGCCTGGACCTGCGATATGGTGTGACGTACCACCTAGACCGTCGTTTTTACCTCCCTTAGATAAGTCAACTAACGATGTATACCCTGGATCGCAGGGGCCATTCACGGACTCTGGGACAATGACCACGGGGACAAGAAGGCGGGATCCACCAAGAGCTCCCCCGTGGCTTCACTCTCCGAAGCCTGGGGAGGTGGAACACTCAGTGTCTCCGTCAGATCTCGCGGGCGGGAGGTCGGTTCGTACAAGCCGTGAGGCAGACAGAACGGCTCGTGGTAACAACAGGTCGTCACCAGATGGAGTTTATTGCAAGAGAGTCGAGTTCATCAATGCGGGTATCTATTTGGATCAGCTCACGTCTCAAGGCCCTCTGGCACCATGGCTACCACAGCCTGCTTCCTATCGACGTGCACTCCTTCACGAGCGATCGATAGACGGGCATGGGGCACGGTCTAGGCTTTCCCCGCATCGGCGAGTTGTTTCTTCTGGTGTAGTGCAGTGCACTGCTGGAGATCAGTCGTTGCCTTCTGCGGAACCCGATTCTGAAGAAGGTGCTTCAGGATTCCCTGGAAATAGACAGTCAGCTTCCGAAGAACGCGGTCTCCGACAGAGACAGAGTGAAGACAGTGCAACAGGGACTAGGACTGTCACGGACAGCAGACCAGTATTTTCGGCTCGAAGAAGCCAAGGTCGGTCAAGGTTCCATTCAGTTCTTCCTTCGGGCATCTCGACGTCGTGGCATTCATCTGCCCGGAGTCTTGCAGGGAAACCGTCAGGACGCCTGGCTGGATTTCCGAGGCGAGCGGAGCGGGTTCGGCGACGCTGGGAGAGCCAGCACGCGCAATGTAGTTCACAGGCAACATGGCCCCCGCAACATCTGGAGAGTCTCTTCTCGGATGACGGCGGGTCTAGTCCCTTGACGCCAGAGCAACGACCTAGCGGAGCACCGCAAGAGAGCTTCGATGTCGGAGAACGTACTCCGTTTCTCCCTGACCACGCAGCTGGAGATCGTGCGAACAGTGCAAGCGATGTAGGTGGGAATGACGTGACCACCCAACAGGTGGCCGCCTCGCCGAGCCGCCGTTCGCTCACGCGTGACACCCGAGTAACATCAGAGACGATAGCAGAGGAAGCAACCTATGAAACGGCTCTAAGGACTCTAGCTGCCGAAGTGCCCGGCTGGGGCCGGGAGTATAGTGCCGCGTTGACAGTTAAATCCTTGTACGACTTGATACCGCTTGATGAACTTCTTGCGAAGGCGCAGGCAAGCGCCCCGCACCACTCATACATATACCAGCCGGGGCGCATCGAGCTGCGGCTCCGTGTTGTTCAAACTCCTCAGAATGGTGGAAGGGGCGGTAACACACTGTTGTACGACAGAGTGTTTCTAAGACCCCTACAAAATAGAGTCAACGTCTCATCCGTTTCTTCTTGGAATGTGGTTTCCTCGGCTTCCCCCGAGGAAGGCGCTCGAGGAACATCTGGTCTTTCTCCCCGCAGTTCACTTTCAACCGGCATATCAGTGGAAGGTCATAACAGCTTACCCCGTGATGACGGAGGTATGCAACGTCGGAGGCCACTGCATGTTGAATGGTATTCTGCTTCATCAGATTCGCATCCTGCCCGCTTCAAGGGTGGTACGTCCGCCAGCCGAATGACTGGTGACGTCGGGGCTTCCTCGTTCACTATCCGCAGCAATGAATCAACGTCTCTTGCACGGCAGATGCTTCTCACAGACGGTATGGATGCACAAACAGTTCTAGGAGGCTCGGTAGGACTGTTCGCTTCCGCAGCCATGGAGACCCACGGACGTTCATGCGGCTGTGCTGAGGAAGGGGAGGACACGTTGTCTGCGTCCTTTTCGAGCCTTGAGTATGGCCATACAAATCCTGACGACGATTTCCTTAGATCACCACAAACCACTCTAAAAGGACAGGAGGTGATACAGAGCAGTGCATCGAGTTCTAGATCCCATCAAGCTAGCGGGGAGAACGGGGCTCAGGTGATTCAAGAAAGAGAATGGAGAGAAAAGGAAAGCATAAAGAGCGGAGTTTCAGGGGCGGATAGACGGGCGTCAGTTGGCGGGAGGGAAAAGACCACGCGAGGATGGGTGCATGCGAATAGCGAAAGATGTGTACAGACCGAGAAGAAGGTGTATGTGGATGAGGTGGATGAATCACTTCCGTCTGTGACATTATCCTTTTTCTTCCCTTCATGCACAGTGACTCTACGGAAAGATCAGCTGACCTCCATTTTCCAGTGGGTTCAATACAACATCTTCCTCTACTCCGACCTTGTATGTGGCGTCACCGCGGAGCATACGTAAGTCCTTCAATCTCTCTTTATGGGCTAGGCTGCGGGAAGCTCAATGTTCTGCTGGACGTCTTTCAGCAACAACTTGGTATAGGTACAGAGAGAAGCATGTCTTGCAGAAATATGCACGTGATGCAGTACGGCAGAGCGTGCTTGATGCGCTATGCCGCGCCTGCCTCGTCTTCACAACGTGGGATTCGTAGGTAAACTTGCTCACGTGAAAGGAAACATTTGTGGGGTTCTTACTTTCTTTCTGGAAAAGCAGGTAGGAGTAGATTACACGAGGGGTGACGCCATAGATATCGCTGCGTGATTTCACCTCGGGCCAACGACAGACTGGGGTTCTCTCTCTCTTCTTAGAGAATAACGATTGCCTCGGGGAGCCGGCAGTCTCAAAGACCCCGGGACTGTGGTGGAATCTCAAGACAGGAGACGGGAAAGGACAGTAGGGCGAAACAGACGGTGGGCCCTGGTTCTTCTGGACAGGCGTTTCACATGCCTGGGGACATCACCATTTATGTAACATAACGTAACTCGTTCCCCTGACGACCTCATCAGTTATCGAGTGGCCTCACTGGTACACCGCGCTGAGGCTAGTACTTCCTGTTCTTCAAACAGGAAGGTTCTCCGGTTGGTGTGATAGTCTCATCCCATTTCATATATACACAAAGTAGTCAGATCGTGCGGCACTCGTGATCGAGCCGGACGGATAGCTGGGACATATACAGGTTCTTGTGAGCGTTGCGTCCGCGCGTGCGAATGGACATTTTTTACTACTTCTTGTCCGGTGAGGCGTTTTTGTTTCAGGAAGAGAAAGGCATCGCCAAAGGAACAAGAGGCCTACATTGCTGCTTGGCGACGTCGTCTACTATTGAAGTCAGGTGGCCTCCCGGTGTTGAGGTCTTTTTCACGGACACCGATGTCCCGTTGTTCCTCTCCTGGCTCGCCTTCCTGTCGGCGCTTTGTAAGACTCCATGAGACATCTTCGCCTTCTCAGTGTGGATCCTTACGAACAGGTCGTGGAGGTACCGTCTGTCCTACGTGTACCGCAGCGAGCCAGAACGCAGCCACACGCGCAGCAGGCGCACGGAGGGATGCCTGCACAATTGAGACCTTTGAAGCAAAGTATTGTGTTGAAGATATTATGGCTCTACGTCAGGTTGCTCTCCGCTCGCTCAAAGAAGCAGGCGGGCGACAAAGACGGCGACTGGAAGGTGGGTGGGGCGCCTTAGCTTGGGAAGCACTCCACAGTGGAGACCCACCCCTTATAAGCCTCAGTGAAGGCGAGGACGCAAGTTTTGCATGCGGTCATCTCGGGGGAGAGGAGGAGGACAGTATAGCTGGACTGGAATGTGTATCTGGTGCAAGTCAGCGATCGACTTCGATATCCAGTCGACATTCGGCTCCTGTAGATGTGGTGCTTTTAGATGGAAGGACGCGTGGATCTGTTGGTGAGATCCGTGAAGGGACGTGCGATGGGTGTAGATCGCATGAAGGAGGGACACAGAAGCAGGTTTTATCTTTCCAGGAAGATGCAGTCGATGGCGGGGGGGTCGTAGGCTCCTCTTCGTCGGCTTGCAGAATGGACGCGTCTCGGGAGACAGCTGTTGGCGAGGAAAGTGAATTTCGTGAGGAAAGACGGGAACAGGGGGCTGCTTGTTCTTTGTTGCTTTTTGGAAGGCAAATCAACGAAGATTGTGAGACACACGCGGCACACACAGAGCCGCCGCTGTCCCTCACAGCAGGAGAACGAGTCTTAGAGACAGATGGAGGCCGACGGTTTGTTGTAACAAGTGCTGATGGAGAGGAAACGATTTTTGAACGCAGCGCCGGTTGTGGCTTCTTTTTCATTGGTGGTGCAAGACACGTCTCTCCTCCAAGCTCCGATAGAGGTGGGATAGACACTCAAGATGTTATCCAGACTGTCCCCAACAGCACTAATCATCTTCCTCTTCTTCCTCATGAATTTCCACAGACGCAGTGCGGTCCAGAAACGGAAACGAGGAGCGGGCGACACCACCTCTCATGTGTTACGTCTCTTTCATCTGTGGTGCCACCAGGAGGTTTCTCTCTCTCTCCTCGTATCTTGTCAGAAGAAGGCGGAGGTCCTGGGCAAGAGCCATCGTGTGGCGACTCTTGTAGACCCGGGGCTCCACTAGCAGATGATACAAACAACCGTCATCTTCTTGATGGCCGAGTCCTAGGGTTTCTTGGTCTAGAGAGAATCGAAGATTTCAATGCTGTAGAAGGAGTGACTGCCCCGCCTTCGTTCATAGGATTGGGTGGAGCTGATCCTTCAGGTGGTCTAGAGGAAGAAGAGGAATGGGATGAAGAAGTGGTTCGAGATGAAGTCCTGAGAAACATTGAGCTTCTGAATCCTAAGAGATTTACCAAGAACTTCTTGTTGACTTTTGTTTTCCAGGGAGTACAGTTGCGTTTATGGAGCCCGGTCTCTCCAGAAGCGAACGGTGTTAGTCAGACGGCAGGAGGCAAGCATGCTGTTGAAGGGGAGTCATGTGAAGTATGCCAAGGCTCTTGGCCGCGAAGCGGAAGAGAAGCGTGGGAGTCTTGGGGTCGCGTTTGGAGACAGGTGGCGTGGAATCATATGGCGGGGGCAGACGAGAAATCGAAGGGATCGCACCAGGAGAGGAAGCACCAAGAGGAGACAGGGTGCTTGCTTGTTGCTGCAGATGAGCTGTACATGCACCGGCTGTAAGTGAGAGAGAGGTCAGAGTGCTCACTTCGCTCCGCCTCCGGCAGATGTGAAAGCGTCAGTGCGCCGTAACTGCTTAGATATCCTGTTTCCGCGTACCTATGGGTCAGGTGCTTCAGGATATTGAATGGGCTCCCGGCACACAGCTGGATAGAAAAGAACCAGAAGAACTGGTTGTGTTTAGAGTAGGCAACCGACCACTGTCAGTGGAGGAAGTGAAGAGTTCGACCACTGTGAGAGGTGATGGTACTCACTCATTACTTAGCGTATGAGAAGGGTGTAAGCACTCACGTGTGTTGTCGGAGTTGCGAGTTTAGGGTTAGGGTTTAGTTGCGAACAGCTCAGGTGGGGAGATGGGAGGGGATACATGAGCACTTCCTGCGAATACATACAGGGGGACACACCGCCGGACTTCCACTTTGATTGCAAAGCCCGCCTAACTCCCGGAAGGAAGAGATTGTTGTTTAAGTTAAGGGTACCTTCGTTGACCATCAAAGGCATCATCTGGTCCCAGACTTAGGCTCGCGGAGTATGATAGAGTTCCGAATCTCGTGCCGCTGCGTGAGAGCCAGAGACGCCTTGGACTCGCGTTTGCCGAGGGGGTGGTCGGTAAGCTCATCCCATGTTGAAACATTCAATGCTTGCTTGCTTGCTCGCTTGGCTATGGTGCCGGTCATTAGTATTTGAGTCTGTTTTGTCTAAAGCCGTACGCATCTCATCGAATTCGGTCGTACTTTGCCTCGTCCGTGCAGCCTTCTGTTCGGTACACTCGAGGTGCTGTGACGTTTTTTAGGAATTACGCAGACGGCCGCAGTTCAAGCGCTGTGTACTGCCAAAGCCTGTCGGTCCGGGATTACCTTACTTCCTCTGCGGCCACTCCCTTTTCGCACGTTGTCCGATCTTATCCTCCTCTCCCTCCAGGGTCTCCAAGCCGATGTTCGTGGACTTCTTCTCCAGTCCTTTCCTGTGACCCGACACCTGGCTCGAGAGACTCTGCCTGGCTACCGAGTTATCGTGATTTCTCGGATGTGCCTCAAGAGAAGTCAGACATGTTGCGAAGTGCACGCCCGGCATTCGCTGAGGGGCATGTCTCACAACGACCTCATCAGGCGGCGTCACTTGGTGCTCGTACTTCACTCTCTAGCGCAACCGGGTCTATTGCGATAGGACCAAACTTGGGTCAGTCTCCATTGCAGGGTCGAGGCCGGCTTCAGCCGACGATAACAGTTGAACAAAGGGCAGGATCTTATCCCCGTGGTGGCGTCTCTGCTGTTGGACGGAGTAGTGGCTCTACGGGGTCTCGACCGTCACCGCCGTTTACAGATTCAGGGGGATATCTCGATCCTAGCAAACAAGTCAGTGATGCCTCCGTTTCTACGTCTGCCGAAAGCCTTCTACCCCAGTCCGGTGCTTCTTCCTTTCCAGTAGGACCTGGAATGGCTGATAGAAAAGGCCACTCATTGGATTCTGTACCATCTCCGTCATGCTTACGATCTGAGGACGAAGGGGCTTGTCGAAGGGCATCGATTTTCTTCGAAAAAGCCGAGATGTTTGAAGATTCTGGTCAGGATATAAGGCTCAAGCCCGGAGCTATTCCACAACAGGGATCTGCGAGCGAAGGAGGTACAATGCATACGGAGAGAGGTTTCAACACACCATGCCCAACCTCTTCTTCTTCTTCCCCGCCGTATATCTGGTTGCGTGCGGACCAGGTATACCGCCGAGTACCAGGCCACCCAGATTTGGGTTTGTACGGTGAAATCGTGGGATCGATACTGGTCACACTGTCTCCAACATCGATGCATCGCGCGCTAGTGGCTTTTTCTGAAGCGTTAGAGCCGATTGAGAGAACCTATGTCATGGCACGAGCAGAGCAAAGAGTTCGCCTTGCCATTAAGCAGAGTACAGAGTTGATGGCTGAACTTGCAGTTGGAGAGCTAGGCAATCAGCATTGGAGTGCAGATGTTTGTGTCGCAGTCCGGAGTCCCTTAAGCGTGCTCATTCCTCTTGGTCGTATACGCACCGATACTCTGCCGGGCGCGAAAGAGGGGTGTGAGGGTGCCTTGAAGAAGACACAGTCGGAAAGAAGAGTGGCGGACGTGCGTGGGGGTGTAGTCGGGACCTCAGGGCGATCAAGACCACGAAGAAAGAATAGGGACAATGAAGATCGCAGGCTTCCTCATGCTCGATCGCACTGTGACAATCGCGGATCATCAGAAGGTCGGGGTCGTACTTCAGAAACACGCCGGACTAGGCGACCAGGACAAAGCCGAACAACTTCACGTGCTACGGGTAACGAGCTGGACTCCGTCATCGGTTACGATGGTTTTCTTGGCAATCTCGGCATATGGGTATTTGATTCACAGATTCTGTTACCGGTGCCTGGTCAGTCCGAGGGAGGCAACGGAGAGCAGGAAGCAGAAGAAAGACGCCGGTGGAGTTCAGGGAGCACTTGTGTGTCGCAGCTGGCCGAGTCGGAAGAACGCACGTATTCGGACTCTCCTTCATCCTTCCGGGGGGCTCTGACCCAGCGGCAAGAGGAGGTCATCTCTGGGATGAACCGGAATGGCGGTGAAAGCAGAGGACTCACGGACAACACTGTACCCTTGTGGGAAGGAGTAGCTCATGCTGCCACCTCGCGGCACAGAAGTGGCAACTCGAAGTCTCCACTAGCAGCAGGCATGCCTAGTGGCCTTTCTGTGCCGCCCTATGATCGGTACGCAGTGCTTTGCAGCGGCATGAGCTTGAGCCGGGTCCATAGTTGTGCAGCCTTCCTATACCGCATTCACTCGTGCTGTTGTGATCGATGCCTGTTTCGTGCCTGCACTGCATGCCACTGCTCCTGTCGGGGGTCCGAGGCTGTGGGTGCCCCTGTGTCACTAGGAAGCGCATTCCGGCGTGATCATTCTCCGCAGAAGAAGGAGCATGGACGCAGGGCTTCAAGAATTGGCAACCGGGGTCTCTCGGGCAGCTCAATGGAGGTGTTGCCGGCGTCTCCAGGAAGCGTGTCTAGTCTTAGTTGTTCTTCCAGCGGCGAAAAAGACAGCGATAACCGCGGAGGTGAGACTCGTAGAGGCAGATTGCGAACTACGGGGGCAGGTGAATCGGCTTCTAAGCGCACATACCGAGGCGCGGATGGCCGCTATTTCAATGAAGACAAGCCGCTTGACCGGCTGACCGGTACTGACGCTCTCCGGAGAGAGAGGAGTGGTGGTCAAACGGCTGGCCAGACAGGAGCAAGCTCCCCTGCTTTTCACCGGACTGAAAGCAAATCAGCATTCTTCGATGCACGGGACCATAACAACCGAGGAGAGCTAGCTGTTTTTCTCCTGCACTACGCGTGTTTCCGGTTCTGCGGTGATGTGTGCCACTGGTCTGCACGGCTCGCTGAACAACGACGCCTACTGAAGCTGAGAGCTCTTTTCCAAGATGACAGCCCGAAGTGAGCTTCAAGTTACAAGGGAGGGAGAGGCCACAGTGTAGCTAGCTGCTCCTATATCAATTTCTGGATGGCGCAGACACATACTGGGTAAATACAAGTACCGCTCTTTATACGACACACCGCATACCTCGGGAGTTGTCGAGGGCTACCCGCCGTCGTTGCTTTGTTGCCAGGGCTGTTTCAGTGCACCCCTGTTCACTTTGCAATGGTGACAGGGTAGCTGCCCGTGGTGCTTCTTCATTCTTTCCTGACGTTCCGAGCGGAGATCTTACTCTGACGTGCGCTCATCCCTTGGGCGTCTGTTGTCTTTTTCTGTGTGTCTCGTGTATCCTCTCAGTCTGGCGCAGAAGCCGCCAGAGCCTTAGGGTTAGATACCGATGAAGAAGGGCAGCTAGCGCCATGCTAAACTATTTCAGCACTTTCGCTGAAGAGTTTCGAAACTGAGTTCACACTCCCGATGCCGATCTCTTCCTGTGTCGTCACTCCTTGTTTTCACAGCGGTCTGTTTCTGGAGATTTCTAACACGGACATACGTGCTCTTCTGAGTCTGTCAAATTCCTTGATGGCTTTGATCGACACCCAGCCTCCTGCTCCCCCTCGGGCCGCGGCGGAGTCGACGGGTGCTGCCGGTGTCAGACTGTCTACACCTAAAGTCGAGGAGCAACGCGAAAGCGTCATGTTTCCTGAGACTATTCGATCGGACCTGCCGGTTGTCCTTCTCTCCAATCCTCACCCACCTCGGTCTATTTTCCCTTTCCTACCTCGGTCGCTGTCATCATCAGCCGCAGCCGGCTATACTTCTCACGTATACGATGAACCTGCGGGAAGATCGACAGACTGTCACCGACTGCTGAACTGCCACCAGACCTATCCTGAAGGTGAAGGCGGCCGTCTGGATCGCCTGCGCTCAGTGGACAAAGATATACAGGACTGCAGGGCTAAAGGAGTTCACGTGGCAAGCGGTTTGAGAAGTGTTAGTCAGGCACGCGATCAACTGGAGAAGAAAGTACCGATGGTTGTTTGTCCTAGTGCAGGTCAGGGGCAGAACTTACAGGTGTTAGCTCAGCGGGGGGGAGCATCGCTTGCGGGACACGATGACTGGACTGGTCACTCTCCTCTTGGAGGAGTTACAGGAGCTTTGCATCCCCGCCCATCCTGCGATATCCCTGCACAGAACATCTCTGCGCTAGACATGGCGCATGCCTCGACGCGTCCACATGATCTTCAATCGGAGCTTGAACGTTTTCTATGGTTCCCTGAGTCTTCAGCTCGCAATGATATATTGGTCTCAGGTGGCGGAGAACCCTCGGCTGCTGGCTCAAATATACAAGGAACCACAGGGCAACACAGTAGAATACCAGATTCATCTTCACTCTTAGAGCGAGTTGCCTTTCGGATTCATAATGCACTCCTCAAGAAGAAGCAAGCTGGAAAACGCCAAAGCCTGCGGAACCGGGCACGACAAGTGTTTGGTTCTTCAGTGCGCAGTGAGAGCGACGCGCGACACACTTCAGCCCAAGGGGAAGCGGGGACGTCAGCTGTCTGTGCGTCGCCCGTATGCTGTAGCGGGGAGAAATCAAAGTACTCTCTCTCTTGGCCTTGTGTGGTAGACGGAAAGAGTCGCCTTCGCACTTGTCGTTGGAGTTCTTCGCGAAGCATTCTTTACCCAAAGAAAAAGAGCGGCGCTAGCTGGGGGGACTGCCACCTCTCTCGGGGGACTGGAGAAGGAATGAAAAGGGACCTCACGCACTCATTACGTCGGAAGGCCAGGAGGTCTCTCAAGTGTACACGATATGGCCAAGACACCGCTCCGGCCTCCAGCAGTAGCGAGGCTGATGATGCCGACCCTGGTCCTGACTGCCAAGAACCTGTGATTGCCGCAGTGGTAGCTCGTCCTTCGCGTACGGGCAAGTCTTTTCATCGACAGGGCCCGCCGGCCTGGCAAACTAGTCCGCAACAAGAAAAGACAGAGGGTGGCTCTCCTTCTACGCTTGGACAGCCACGCTATCGGTCTTTACGACGGTCGGCGGCTTCTGCACCAGCTGTCAGGAGCGAGTCGCGTAGCGGTGTCTTTCCACGGCTACATGACATATGGGAAACGAGTGGGCAAGCAGATGCTGCGAGTGTAACCCCTCTGGGCACTTTCAACGGATTGGAAAACCGACGTGGTTCTACGCTAACAGAGCCTTATGAGGATCTGTGTGGTCAGAGCACATCAGGGTTCATGGAGTCGAGAGAGGCAGGACTACCGTCAAGGCGCGAGCTCCTGCGAATCAAAAGACGCAATAGAAAAGCAACGAGACCGCGCAGCGATTATCATTCGCGTAAGGAACGCACAGCGGTCTTGCGGGAGGACTGCCAGGGGGGAGCGGTCCTCTCATCGTCCTTCCCGCCTGTCGAAATGGGGGGGGACGGACGCCCGGGAACATCCGACGGAGACAGCCAACAATGGCTGACGCGCGGCGGGTCTGAGCAAGCTGATGAAGAGAACACAGAAGCTCAGGACTTTCTGAGAAAGGAAGAAGAGGCGCCACCGCAAGGGCTGGTGGCCGCGGAGGTCACTGTAGAGCTTTCGTGCTTAACATTGCTGATCTTCTGGAAACGCGAGGACGCAGTGCGCGAAAGCCGGCACTGCCGCAGACGTCAATCCCCCCCCCGAGATGCTGATGGACACGCTGTGTCCTCAGGTAAAGAACAGCACGACTGGCGATACCCTGCCGGTGGCGCAGAGGGTTCGTCATCATCTGTTTCGCATTCCGCTACACAGACAGGAGATGACGGGGCACAGCGTGATTCATCTACCGTTGCACAGGGCGGCGTCCCTGAGGGAGAGGAACAGGGAAACCGTTGGCGGCGAGAAGATGGGCTCGTACCTTTCAGCTTTTTCTGTGGTGGCATGTGTGCTCCCGTGAGTACGGATTCTTCTTCGGTGGAGACGTCTGACTTGGAAATGTGTCCAACGGCGCGTCGAAGCGGCAGGCCCTGTCTCGAGGACGTTCTCCTGAGTAACCCTTCCGAGACGACGTCTTCGAATGTCACGCATGGAGTAGCACCAGCCCCTGGTGAGGCCCTGCAATGCTGCATCTGTTGTGGAAAGGAAGCAGCTCGGATGGCGAGCAAGGGGGAGCGATTCGAGAAAGCAGCGTACTTGGAAACTGGGCGCCAGCTGTGTGTGGGCCTCGTATGTGTCGGAGTACGTGCAAGTGTTTTCACTGGAGTTAGTCATGCCACAAGCAGCTCTAGTGGTTGTACCTACCAATGCTCGTCGCATACATTTGCCCTGCTTGTTCCTCATCACGACCAGTTGAGGAGGCCAAAGGCTCAGGATAGCTGCAGAGTTGTCAGTAGGTGGGCGGGTCGTGAAAATTGCCGGCCTGCGAAGAACGATATCTCGTCCCTGCAAAAGGAAATGCTACTTCGTCCGGACCTAGGCGTTAGCTCGCGGAAGGCCGCGACAATGCAACAGTTGTTACCTGTTTCTGCTGACGTACTGAGTGGAGGGGATGCGTTCGAGAAAATTGGAAGAGACGATCGACCATCCTTTCAGGCTGAAGGCGTGTCACTGCATCAGCGCAAGACACTCGGAGGCGGAGACCCTGTAGGAGATAACTGGAGTGAGAAACTAGGAAATCATATAAAATCCTGGTCCGTCAGCGGCACCTTGGATGGCCGGCAGCCGCGAATCATAGCTCATGGGGCTGCTACTACGACTCCGTCCTCGGACAGATGTAGGCGCCGCCGTGGCAGACGCGTGGACCGGACAGACTGCTGTTATCCCTCTGTTCAGCTTAGTGAGGTGCCGAGCAAGGGCGATGAACCTGACGTGCTTGTAACAGTGAAAGACCTGATTTCAGTGAGCACAGCGTCTAGCTGGGAGCGAAGGAGAGCTTTGCGTGAATGCCGAAGGCAGTTACTGTCGGCCTCAGAGATTGGAATCACCTCCAATGGCAAACAAAGCTGCTGCCGACAGGAGGCCGTTTTGCTTTTGTGTGCTATCGGAAAGGAAACACAGGTCGACCCGACACTAGTTACTTGGTCTCCGAGGGCACCAGCTCTCTTTTCACCCTGGATCGCTTTGGCCCGTTCCGTCCCACCGGGTGTCCGGCTGAGCTACCGGCGACGCCCCGGGGTACAGCGAGCGGTTCTTCAAAGAGCACGGAGGAGTGAGCCAGATATGAGAATTCTTGGGGCCGGCTTGCCCTTCTCAGCTGGCTGGCTTCCAAGGTGCATGCCCCTTCCTCGCCTTGCGGCGCGTGTATCTTCGGTCTTCGATCCCCCTTCTTGGAATGAAGACCCCTCAGACGGAGACGTCCCCCGGAACGGAGAAGTGGAAAAGTTGGCAGATGAAGAAAGAGAAGAAGTCGAGACAGTTCACTTTCTCGTTGCTGTCTCACGGACTGCGATGAAAGCAACACTCTCCGACGCAGCTCATCAAGCAAGCATCAGCATTCCGGCTGCCGTGCAAGCCTGTACCTTCACAAGTTGCTTGGGCTTCTGCTCATGCAACAGCCAAGTTTACAAGAGAAGCGTCTTTCCTCCGCCTCTACCGCCTTCAGTTTTAGGCGCTGACAACATCATGCCAGTCCAAGGCGGGGGCGTAAGAACGTTGCATAATAACGGAGCGGTTGAAGTGAGGCCTCACTGCGATGGAACTGAAAGTCTGGCATTATCCGAGCACGATGATGAAGGCATCACTCGAAACGGCATGCACCTGGCCAAGCAGCTAGTTATCCTCGACCGTAGCTCAGGCTTGCGATGGGTAGCGAACCCAGACGAAATAGAGGCTGCGTTCGACAGCGACAGCGGGGCAGACGATAGGAACTCGCAGGTCTTGAAAAAAGGTTCTGAAGTATTCGATGATCCGACTAGAAATGGTGGAGAAGCTCAGGCGTACTCGCCTACATTGGGGTCACCTAAAGGGCGTAAAAACGGCAACCTTTGTTCGTCATCTGGGAAAGACCGTTACCGAGTAGAGAAGGTCGGATGTATGAGATCTGCCGGGCAGCCTGACATTGTATTCGGGGGGGATATCTGCTTTGACTCTCTCCGCCAGTCCCTGAAAGTTACGATCCAACCGTATCGATTGGTAATGGACTGGGAAGCAGCCGCTGACATTGCCGGTAAGGCTTGAGGGGAGCAAGCTTAACTAGCGCGGGTTCTGTGAAAGTCTTGTCTGCCCTCACGCGAACATCAGGGACGCACGAGGGTGGGTTCTGCGCTGGCTTCTCCAGATATTCTAAAAGTACTGTATATTTCGTGTGAGGTTATCTGATTCAGTACGCAAACACTCGCTTTCCTGATTTCAAACATATATGACCTCTCTTGAGTACGGTCCGCAGGCAAGCCAGGGGCAGTGCCCTGACGTCAGGGCACT
>NW_027154916.1:0-223 GCF_002600585.1 Cystoisospora suis
TCGGGCGCGCGAGGGGACGCCCGGGAGCAGAAGAGTTCCCTCGGAAGGACGAAGTCGACAAAAGGAAGAATGAGGGCGAAAGCGGGTCAAAGGAACCAGAAGTGTTCGTGTTAGGGGGAAGTTTAGAGGAAAATCCTTTTTGGGTAGGTAGGAAGGCAGGGCAGAAAGAAGGGGGAGTAGCTTTAGTAAGGAGAGACATGGCGGATAAATTGTGGAAGGACAA
>NW_027154917.1:0-219 GCF_002600585.1 Cystoisospora suis
AATGGGGAGATCATCTGAGAGCAGGAAAAAACCTCCCCCGTGTGGTGTGTTTACCAAGTGAGCGATGGGAAGTGGTATACCTGTTTGGGTCATTAAAAACGGGAAAAGGGAGCGTGCCAAAGATAGCTATCGGGTGCAGACGACACGAACCAGGTGGGCTAAAGGTCTACAAGTCGCCTAACGTTAAAAAAAGAACGGAATGGTGTGCTACTTTGAAAG
>NW_027154917.1:613-1092 GCF_002600585.1 Cystoisospora suis
CTACGGATAACGCATTCAGGAAGAGGGGCGGTGTACTTCACCCGACACCAGCTCAGGAAAAGATCCCCGGGAGTGGTATCAGTGAAGTCCCACGAACAGATGAACATGTGACGAGCATCGTCAGCCAACGTGGAACCTACGGTGGACGAAGGAAACAACGCTCGAATCCACCTCTGGAGAGTAGACGGCAAAAGATGGAGGCAGAGGACCCACTTTCCGTGAGCCCATACGTGGCCACAAGTGCGAATACGCGTCAGTCCACCCGAGAACGGGACACCCTGTTTGATAGAGGGCAAGTACAACTCGGGACGACGACTTCGGCGCTGGATCTTTCGAAGGAAAGACCCAGGAGGCCCCCTGTACCACGAGAAGGGAGTAGGAATCCACGAAGCGAGATAGGCCAACAGATTTTGGCCAGGAGCGGGAAGATACGGGAACTGTGTGACATTACCTTGAGTCAGAGCGGAGAAGGGACAGCG
>NW_027154918.1:0-18775 GCF_002600585.1 Cystoisospora suis
CTTTCTTCCTCTCCCACTTTTCGCCAATAGTGAGGTGAGTGAGGTGTATGTACACCCGGCAGGAGGAGAATGGCTGGGGAGTGAGGAGTGCTTGAGTTTTCTACCACGCTGGCGCTGATGGTGATGCAGTGACAACTCCTTCATTCCATTTCGCCGGTTTCTCTTCTTTTTTCCTTCTTTCACGAAGGTGTCGGGAGAAAACAGACTTATCTTTCAATCGGGTAAAAGAAGAAGTTTCCTTCTTTCATGAAGAATGAAAGAAAGAAAGCAAAGAAGCTTTCTTCTTGGTACTGCAGTCTCGAAGCCTTCCCTCCTCCCGTAAAGAAGGAGCCACACATCCTCATCATCGATCATCGCCATTCCTCGTTTTCATTCTCATTCACCGTCTTTGTTTTCTTCTTTTCTTTTCTTCTTTTTTTCTTCGAGAGTGAAGTGGCTTTTCTCTGGCACGATAATGATGAAAAAGAAGGAGAAAGAAGAAGAATTGTCGTGAGTGAGGCACCCTAGTTGGCGCGGCAAGAAAGACTGCGTGCGGCTGTAGTAGTAGTAGTGGTACATCAAGAACCCGATCAAGAATTTTTTCTTTCTCTCTTTCAGCTGCCCCGGTTTACCAGTCTCTCTCTCTTTCTCTCCGACTTCTCTCTTCTTTTTTCTTCTCTTCTTTCCTATTCAGGAAGACACACAGAAAGAAAAAGAAGAAGAAGGGCTCTCCATCCATCCGCTCATTCATTCATTCATTCTTTTTCTTTCTTTCCTTCTTTTCTTCAGTGGGAGATAAGCCAACATGTAGTTCAACGTTTCTCTTCATTTCTTTCTCTCATTGTGTCTCATCTTCTTTCTCACCCTCTTCTCTCTCTCTCGTCTCTCTTCTTCTTTTTCCTTTTCTTCGTCTCTCGGGTTTTTTCTTCACTTCTTTCTGCTTTTCTCCCGCTTCAAACATCCTTCTTCCTTCTTTTCTTCTTCTTATCTTTGACACCTGTTTCTTCTAAAGGCGGAGGGTCGATCGAGAAAGGCTCTCCTTCTTTTTTCTCCTTTGTCTCTCTCTCTTTTGTGACGTTTTCCTTTTTCCTTCTCTGCCTCGCAGCATGAGGGAAATTCTTTCTCGGTCTTGAGTGTGGTTCTTTTCTTCTGTTTCATCTAGAGACACATCTTGTCTTCATACACCTTCTTTTCTCTCTCTCTTTCTATTCATCTTCTTGTCCCTTCTATGATGACTGGGTATGCGTTCAGTTCTTCTTGTAGTTTAAGAAGGTTCTTCTCTCACTGTTTCTCTCCTTCTTCTTCATCTTACAAGTCTTTTCTATCTCTTTGGTCATCTTTCTCTTCTCTTCTTTGGTCTGTCTCTTTTCCGTCCTCTCCTTTCCTTCTTTCTTTCTTTGCTTTCTCCTTTCTTTCTCGCTTCTCCTTCCTTTCTGTCTTTCTCTCTTGTTTCTTTCTCTTTCTTTCTCTCCGTAAAAACGATGGTGGCGCTGGTCTCTTCTTTCCTCTTTCTTCCTCCTCAACAGGAGGCAAATGGCGAAGCGGGTCTCTTCGGGTGTCAAAGTCCGAGAGATTCTTCTTCATCTCCTATTTCTCTTCTCTTTTCCTCTTTTCCTCTTGACTCTTCTTCTTTTTCGCGCGCATCGCCTTTCCTTCTCTCCACCCCTCGTCTCTCTGAGAGAAGAAGGGAAGAAGAAGAAGAAGAGAATGGTCGAAACTATCTCTCCTTACCACTCCTCTTCGTCTAGGGGGCTCTCTCTTCTCTGCTTCCTCTAGGTGTAAGGCGGGGGTCGTTCTCACCTTCTCTCTCTTTCTTCTCTCAGAAGCCATTCTTCTTCTTCTCTTCTCGACAGATGTGAATATCCCGAAGAAAAAGCAAGAAAGTGTTTTCTGTCGTAACAATGATATAGAGGTAGTTAGGGTGGTCATGTGGGCCTCTTCTTTCTTCTCCGTTGTATTCAAGCGTTTATGCCTCTAATACATAGATGTATAAACGTCTCTTAAGACAGGCTCTCTTCTCTTCTTCAACAGGTGGATCCATGCTATGCCTTCGCTAGGCTGTCTATACACACACACCACATTTCTGAGCGGACCTTCTATCTATCTATCTATCTTTCTTTCTGTCTTTCTTTCTTTCTTCTTTCTTGTTTTATGAGAAGAGCAGGTGCTAGCTAATCTTCAATCTGCCGCTTGTCTAGCTCGTCTTTACGAGGAGGAAGGGGCTCGGTGTACAATAATGGATATATAAATAGAAGTAGAGAAGCTTTCTCTCTTTCTTGATAAGGAAAGATAGTTAAGATAACTGACAGAGACGTTTTATCTCTGTCCTTTCTCTCTTCAACGAGTGTTTCTTTCTTTCCTTCCTTAGGCACATGTAGGTAGACGTGTTTCGCGTCATATGAGCTTTCGTATGCTTCAATGAGAAGTTGTCCGAATATAAGACTTCTTTCTTTCTTTCTTCTTCCTCTGAAGAGCCCATAGGAGCCGCGCCTCCGATCTCTCTGATCGTTTCCTTCACGTCCATTGTCTCTGCAACACGTCTACCGTCACGTCTTCTTCTCAGCTAGTCACACAGAGAAGTCTTCTCTTTCTCTCGAAGCTCTTTCGTTTCATCTCTTTCTTCTTCGTTTTCGGGAGACATCGCAGCTCTTCCTCTTCTCGTTTCCTTCTCTTCTCCAGCGGCTTCTTACCGCACAGCGTTCTTTTCTTCGCATGTAAGAACCCCTTCAATTCCAAGTCTCCTTTCTCTTGTCACATTCTTCTTCATCTTCCTTTTCTCTTCTCCCCCCTGGTAGTAGTAGTAGTAGTGAAAAAGAAGAAGAAGGAGACCTATATAGATGAATCTATCTATCTACCTATCTAGCTCTATATAGAGACTTCCCAAGCGCCGAGCACCGGCAGCGGCGTCCTTCGCCCTTCTTGTCTTGACGATAAAACTTCTCTTTCTTTCTCTTCATCCTCCATTCCCATTGTTTCCTTTTTCTTCCTTTTGAGAGAAACAGGTCTTTTTCCTACGAGGGTGGTGTCTCCTTGCTTTCTTCTCCCGTCGTCGTTTCTCTTCTTACTTCGAGTGTATGCATGTATGTGCGGGAGTGAATGAAAGGAGAGAGATGCGAAGTTCTTCTCTTCATGTAGGTCGTATGAGAAAAGAATGAAGAAGGAGTTCTCATAGAAGTGCTCGGAATAAGGAGAGAGACAGACAGACAGAAGAAGAAGAAGTGGTAAAGAAGACGTTGATGCTTTAGGAAGGGTTCGGCGACTCTCTCTTCTTCTTTTTAGCTCGAACTTTTTTCGTTCCATGGATCTCTTCAAGACTAGATGAATGCATGAGGAGTTCAAGAAGCAAAGTTGAGAAGAAGAGAAGAAGGAGAAGAAAGTCTTGGTAGGGTGGCTGTGGTCGTCTTCTCCTTCTATGATGACGTTCGTATGATGTTTCTTTGCGGTTCTGGAAGAGTTCCTTGAAAGCAGCAGTGCTCGGTCTCTTTCTCTCTTCTTTCTCTCTCTCTTTCGTTTCTTCCCTCGCCTCTTTCTTTCCGAGGAAGAAGAGCAGGAAGACGATCAAGAATCCAGGGAAGAAGAAGCAGAAGAAGGAGAGTGACAAAGAAAAGACGAAGGTGGGGGAGTGCATGCAGCTAGTTCGAAGAAGATAGTCTTCATTCTGCTCGTGTGTCTCTTCTTCCATCCTTATCATCTTCTTCTTCTTCGTCTTCATCTTCATTTTTTCTGCATGTCTGTCTTCTTCACCTTGATCGTCTCTAAGTTTTGTCCTCTCTTTGACGGTCTTCTCAGCGGAAGGTTCGTCAAAACGTTTCTCAAGAGAATGCAGAGAAATTCCGAAAAGAAGGAGGAAATTGAGTTATGAAGGGGGGAGATAGTACGCAGTGGACTGAGGGCAGTGCTTTCTAAGAGATATTATTCAAGAGAGGAGAAGTCTCTCTTCTTCTTTGTCTTTTTCTTCTTTCTCTCCAAGGTTCTTTCTCTGGCATGTGTGTGGGCTACAGAGAGGTTCTTTCTCTTATCTTATTTCTTGCCTCTGGAGGAGTCAAGATCAACAGATACATAGAGATCCAGTCGTGAAGCTTGCTTTACTCTCCGTGCCCGTCATCAGGTGGGGTGGGGTGTACATACACCTGAATGTGCATGCGTGTATGCGTCGCATACAACAGATCAAATTCGTCGTCTTTTCTCTTGTACTCTCATTCTTCCTCCCGACCCCAAGCTTTTTGTTTCTGTTCGATTCGACACTTCGATTCTTGTCACCTCTTTCTTGTTTCTTCGACCATTCGAGAATGAAGAGGAGAAAAGACAGGAAGAAGAAGAGCAGTCCTGTCTTGTTTTACTTCTCTTCTGCGTCGTCATCCTAACGTCTCCTCGTTTTGCGTTTCTTCCTCTTTTGCTTTCTCCAGTGAATGAAGAAAGTCGCTTTTTTCTTTCCCTCTTCGCTCTAAGAGATATTTCCTTTCTTCTCCTTGGTTTGTATAAGCTTGTCATATGAAAAAGAAGAAGAAGAAAGAAGAAGAAGTTCATGAGACATCATCGACTACTTCTTCATTGTAGTATCAATCCCTGTCTTCCTCCCTCCTCTTCCTTTCCTTTCGGGTCCTGGTGTATGTACACCTGACCACTTCGCCCACCTGGCACTTCCCTTTTTATTCTTGTAGCTCTCTTTTTTCGAGTTCATGCAGTTTCTTTCTCTTTCTTGGCTAGAAGTGAAGGAGCTCTATCAGCAGAAGAAGATTCTGAGGCCACGGTAAAGAAAGAATGCTCTCTTCTGCTTTCTCAAGAAGTCAGGAAAGAAAGAGAACATGAGACATGAAGATCTCTTAAAAGAGAGAAAGGAGGAAATGAGAAGAAGAGAGAGCTTCCCCCTAGTCTTCTTCTCGCTTACTCGACTTTTCCTCTTCTGATAGCCTTTTTCAGAATGATATCAAAAGTAAAGAAAGAGAAGAAGAGCGCACTCCTCTTTCTTTCTTTCCTTTCGCTTCTCTTCATTTGAATCTCTTCTTTCTCCTTTAAAGGTCTGGTGTACATACACCTGGAGACTGGGTTCCCTGCTCTAGCTCTCTCTCTCTCTATCCACCTACACGTAAGCCCCTCAGTTTTACTGCATGTGCGGTTTGTCTCCCCTTGTTTACTTTCTTTTTTTTCTTCTCTCTTTATCTTCTTTCTTTCTTTCTCATGTTGGATCCATCCGTTTCATATATCACCTGTCTCCTGGCTATTTCCTTCTTGTTTGCCGATAAGGAATGAATGAAGTTCTGAGAAGTTGAAAGAGGAGAAAACTTCATGCGTCTCCGGAGCTCTCGATCTCTTCTATTTGCCGTGTCTCCATAACTTCTACAAGGAAAGAAAGAGTGAGAAAGAAAGAAAGAAAGGAAGACGTCAATGATGAATAGGATGGCATCTTGAAGAGTCTCTACTAGAGTAGAAAAGGGAGAAAAGGAAGGAAAGAAAGAAAGAAGAGTTTTCTTACGCAAAGTCTTTTGTTCCTCGGTCAACGTTCTCTCTCTTGTTCCTCTCTCAGAATAGTATTATTCCTCCGTCTAGTTAGTTCGGTGGCTGCAGTGTATATACAGCTCTCCCCGGTGTATGTACAGAAGCTGAGGGGAAGAGGGAGAAAGAGGGGAGAGAGTTTTTCTCTTCGAGTTTGAATGAGAGAGAATCGAGCTGAATAGATTGGACCTGAGGTGTGGAAGGTAAAAAGAGAAGTCGATCGGAGAAGCTTTTCTCTAGTGACACGTCATAGAAGACTGAGAGAAAGGGACAACTCTCGGGTGTCTCTACAGCTGGATAGATCGTTGTTGTACATCTTCTTTCTTCGAAGGATCAGGAGAAGAGAAAAGACTGTCTGTTTACTCATTTCCTTTCCTAAGAGTATTCGACTTCTCTCGTTTTTCTTTCTAAAGACATTTATCTGACGCCACTACGCAGAGGAAGAAAAAGGATAAAGAAGAAGAGAGACAGGAGGATTGAGGAACCTCCCTCCCGCGGGGATTCGTCCGAACTTTACGACGCCAGCCGATCTCTCACTAAAGACCGAAGAAGAAAAAGAACGGGAGTTGTCTCATCTCTAGAAAAGAAGAAGAGAAGAGCCCGTCGTTGGAGTTGTTTGAATAGAAGGCGCTGTATGATGCTGAGGGTTTCTACGGGAGAGAGATCGGGCGAGGAATGGAGCTTTCGGGGGAGAGAAAGGAGAGGAGGAGAAGAAGAGGAAGAAGAGAAGAAGAAGTCTTTCGTTCTTTGTGTTGAACATGAGAGGTTAAAGGATCTTCTCCCCCGTCCTCCTCCTGGCCTCTCTCATTGTGAGAAAGAACGACGAGGAGAAGAAGGAGGAGAGGATGAACAGGGCGAGAAGAAGAAGAAGAAGGATGGCAGTTGTGGAGGTGAGGGAGAGGAGAGTGTTGATAGAAAAGAAGAGAGGAAAGAGATAAAGAGGAGAGAAAAGAATGAAGTTGTGACACCGGGAAAAAAGGATGAAGATGAAGATGAGAATAAGTGTGGTAAGAAGACCTGTAGACTTCGATTTCCTTCTATTCTTGGAAGGAAAGAGATCGATCCACATGCTGTCTTATTATTCGCTTCTTCATCTTCTCCTGAGAGAGGCGGCGCATGTGGGATTGGGGGAACTCCGAGAAGAGATGGAAAAGACAATCCTCATCCATCTTCACATGAGCAGTCTGCAACGCATGCACCTTCTTGTTGTTTTCATATAGATGAACTTTCTCTCTTTCTTACACCCCCGTCGTCATCTGCGTTAAAGCATTTCTCTTCTTCTTGTTCTTCTCTCTTCTCGGGATCGACGTCGTCTTCTTCAGTCTCCTATCTGACTCCTCGTGAAGAGAACGTGGAAGGAGAAGCTCTTATGAAAAATAATTCGCCTCTTCTTCATCCTGTCGTCTGTTCTTCTCTCTCCAAAGTGGTTGACGAAAGTGACGGTCATGTGCTCCATGGAAAGGAGAAAAGAAAAGAAGAAGAAGAGAAGCGCGAAGGCGCAAGGAGAATGGGAAGGAAGAATGATGGTCCGTCGTGTAGCTATCTCTCTTTCTCTTGCAGTGGTAGAGAACTAGAAGAGAGAGAAAGAGAAAGAAAAGAAGAAGAAGAAATCTCGTCATGTGCTGGAGATGCGAAGGAAGATGACAGGGGGAGGAGAGAAGGAGAGGAGAACAAGATTCTCTTGAAGAGCCTAGAGTCCGTTCATACCAGGAGTCGTGAGAGAGAAGAAGAAATAGAAGAGAGACTGAATAAGGAGAAGGGGAGAGAGAAGAAGGAGCAGGTCAAGACACCCTCTCCTATCTCTTCTTCACATCCTGTGACCCTTCTTTCCTCCCCGGATAAGCGCGAATCTTCTTCTTCTTTCTCATTTACTCATCCTTTCTTCATGAGCCCTTGTCCTTCTGATATAGATCCAGCAGCTCTTCATAGGGGGGAAAGGCTGCAGGCAAGAGAGAAGTCTAAAGACGAAGAGCAATTTTTCTCGATGCCTTCCCTCTCGTCGTATTCTTTGTTTTCTCCGAAGAATGAAGAAGAAATGGAAGGAAGGGATGAGGATGACGTAGAAGATAAAGAAAGAAGAAAGAGACGCCGAGACATGGGGGATCTAAGAAGGCGAATGAGTTTCTCACTTAAGCCGTCTCTGGTAAAAAGAAAGGAAAGAAGAGGTCGCTTTCTCTCTCGTGCTCATTGTTATCTCGAAGGAAGGCATCTCTTGACCCTTCTCTCTCAGTATTTTACTCCTTCTTCTTCTTGTGTAGAAAAGGAGGTCTTTCCTCGACCTAATTCTCCGTTCTCCTTTATCTCTTCATCCTTCCCATCTTCTCCTCGTCATCTTCTTCTCCCTCCTCACCCTCTTCTTTCTCATTCTCAGCCGTACCATCAGCAGCGGCAGGTGTATCGACACTTAGCTTATTCTTCTTCTTCTTCATGTGACTTCTTTCATATCAGTTTTCAACAAGACTTGTCGAAGAAAGAAGAGCAAAGAGGAAAAGGAATGGAGAGATTGTCTCTATTCTCTCCTGGCATAGAAGAAGAGGAAAGAAAGAAGAAGAAGGAATCGAGGGTCGTATGGTTCTGCACTTGTGCCAATAGATCGACGAAGATGCTGATCTATAAGATGAGAAAAAAGAAGAATGAGAGAAAGCGTCTAGATAGAAAGGCGAAAGATCATCTTATCCATTTTTCTCTTTCGATAGTTTCTCCATGCTCCTTCGATACCTCAGCAGGATCGACGTCTTTCTCGATGATAAGCGAAGTGACACTTGTCTCCTTGTCTCTTCTCCATCGCCATAAGCGAGACATCTTCACACGGAGACAGAGGAGACAGGGGCTGGTTCACGAGAGTCTTCATGCAAATCACTCCAGTCAAGACCTCCCTGGCCTTATGAAACAGTGTGTACAGCTCCCTCCCTTGTTGCGTCCGACACCTATGAAAGAAGAAGAAGAAGAGAGTGCGAGCATAAGAAGAGAACATGCGCGTGAATTCTCTTGTGAAGAAGATGCTGAAAGAATCGAGAAGAAGATTCCCGTCACTCCGACAACTACGCTTTCATCTCTTTCTTGCAGAGGAGAGAATATCTTCTTCTCTTGTTCTTCTTCTTCCTCTTCTTCTTCGGCCTCTTCAACTGTCTCCTCTCAAGGAGAGAGTGAAGAAGATCGACAGAAACTCGGGAAGGAGAAAGAAGATGAAGAAGTGAAAGAACAAGAGGAGGAGGAGGAGAAACCCCCAGAGACGAAAGAAGAAGATGAGGAGGAGGGTAAAGAAAGAGGAAGATTCCAAGATGGATCGACACATTCTTCTTCCTCTTCTTCTTCTACCTCGGCGAGTGCACCTATGTATATCCTCTATCTGGAGCCTTCGCCTTCTTCTTCTCTTCACGCGTTTCTAGATCATCGATCGCGAGAAGTCGCTGAGATCTACGGAGCCGATCCCGCGCACTGCTACCCTCCCCACTGTTCTCTCTCGGGCTTCTTCAATTGCTCGGATGTGGAGACAGTCAAAAAGCTTCTTATCCATCTCTTCCATGATACTAATGAAGACGAAGGGAGTCTACCGGATCCTCGAAAAGAAGAAGAAACAGCTCGCCTCGACGGAGATCGGCCAGGAAGAGAAGAGAAAAGTAAAGAGAAAGAAGATAGAGAAGAAGAAGAGAGAAAGAGGATGAAGAAGCATGGTCGTGATGATGGTGGTCGACACGAGAGGAGGAGGGAGGATTCTTCTTGTGCAAGTTCCTCTGCTTCTCAGGTGTCGCAGTTATTTTGCCTTAGTGAGAGAGAGAAGAAGGAGAAGAGGAGAGGTGGAGAAGGAAGAGGAGAAGAGAAAGAAGATGAAGAAGAGATGAAAGAGAGAGAGGCGAGGGAGATAGAAATGACGGGCTCATCGAGAAGAGATGGAAGAAAAGAGGACCATGGAGAAGAAAGAAAACAATTGGCAAGAAACAAGGATAGAGGAGAGATGAAGAAGATGAAGAAAAAGAAAGAAAAGAAGAAGAAAGATGAAGAGGAAGTAGTTCAAGAGAGAAGACGGCTTGAGAGAGGTGAAGATGACGTGTTCTATCTGGGACGTTGCAATGAAATACACATCGAGAGAACAAGAAGAGGAGAAGAAGAAAGGCTCTCCAGACAGAAGAAGGATTCCGAATTGCCAGCTGAGAAAGGGAAGTGTCAAGGAAAGACCTCTTTTCAAAGAGATGAAGTTGCTACGTCGAAGAAAGACATGCTAAAT
Source organism: Cystoisospora suis (assembly GCF_002600585.1). Classification (NCBI taxonomy): domain Eukaryota; phylum Apicomplexa; class Conoidasida; order Eucoccidiorida; family Sarcocystidae; genus Cystoisospora; species Cystoisospora suis. The sequence continues at coordinate 9,698 of NW_027154918.1, forward strand.
GGGATAAAGAGTGAAAAGCAGAGGGAGAGAAACAAGGAGGCTAACCTGAGAAGGAAGGAGAATGAAGAAGAGAGAGGAGCAGAAGAAAAGAAGAAGAGAGATCTTAAGGAAGTAAGCGAGCATCATGAGGAGAGGTCGTGTCATAGTGAGAGATCGGAGAGAGGCCTACAGCTTGTACGCAACAGAACACTATATCACACTAGAGTGAAGACTCTGCAAAGCTCTTCTATTCTCTCGGAAGTACATGCAGAAGAAGAAGAAGAAGAAAAGAAGAAGAAAGATCTCCTCCTCGTTTCTTCATCTCTTCGTCACTCTTATACCACACCTGCGACGTCATCGTCATATCAGGCGACTTCCCTCGAGGGTGAGGGAGAGAGAAGAGAAGAGACGAGAGAGAAGACGAAAAAGATCGCGATCCTTGAAGAGAGAAAAGAGCAGGGAGAACCAGAGGAACACTGTCCGTCTTCTTATCTTCTTTCTTCTTGTGAAGAAGACAAAGATGAAGAGGAAGAAGAAAGAGACTCACCTGTCGAGATCTTCTCTATGGATATGAGAGAAGAAGCAAGAAAGCAGATACAACGTCTTTCCCGTTTTTCTTCTCTAAAAGAAAGATGTGAGGAGGGAGAGCCAATTACGATCTTATCTTCTTCCTCTTCTTTCTCTTCCTTTCCATTCATCTCTTCTTTCTTATCTACAGAGATAGACGAAGAAACACCCCCTCTGGGAGGGGAGACAACAGGGAAATTTCTTCCTTATCTTTCATCTTCTTTTTTTCCGTCCAAGTTCTATCATCTTCCTTCAGGTTCTTTCTCTCCTCTTTATCTTTCTCGTTCTTCTCACCCTCTCCAGTATCATATACCATCCATTGCAAGCTCCTCTTGCACATCGAATCTATCGAATCGACGACCGTGTCCTCACGTCAATGAAGAGAAAGGAGGGGAAGATGGGAGCTGTCCTTTCTCTCTAGCTTCCCCTTGTTGGTCTACGCCTAGCTGGGATACTTCGAACCTCCTCTCTTCTTCTGGTGTATTTCAAGCGCTAAGAGAAGAGAAAGAAGAAGAGGAGAGAAGAAGAACAACAAGAAGAAAAGAGAACGAGAAGAAGGTCTGGAAGGTCCATGAGAATGAGCGAGAAATCGAGAGAAAAGAAGAAGAGGAATGCCTCATGAAGTTTTTTTCCCTTCATTCTTCGTTCTCTCTTGATTCTTCTTCTTCTTCTTCCTCTTCTTGTCTTTTCTCTTCCTCGTCTCATTCTTCTCTTCATCCTCGTCTTGGTCGTCTTCAACAGCCGTATACTCGCCATCATCTTTCTCAGGCATCTTGTTTGACTATATCGCATTTTGATTCGTCTTCTTCTTCTTCTGTTGTCGTCTCTTCCCCCCCTATCTCCGCTTCATCTCTCCTCATCCTTCACAAGAAGAAAATGAAGAAGATCAAGAAGAATAAGAGAAGAAACAGCCTGTGCCTCTGTGGCTTATCATCCCACTCACGGTGTACAGACACCGCAACCGGGGGGGCATCTTCAAAGTCTCTTCTTCTTCTTCCTTCATCTCTCCTCTCTCCTGATCAACTAACAAGCCATACATTTTCTTCTTCCTCTCTCTTCTTTTCTTCTTCATCTCTCTTTTCTTCTTTTTCTTCGGGTTCTCCTACCCGACTCGAAAGCCCTCCTTCTCCAAGTAAAGAGAGCCTTCACACACACCGCACGAGCTCTCCTCCCCCTCTTGCTCTGCCTTCTTGCTGTCCGTCTCATCAGACTTTACTTCGCTCTTCTTTGTGCGCGTCTTCTTCTTTTACACGAGAAGATGGGGGTGTTTCCTTTCTTCGAGCGGGAAAAGAAGAAGGACAAGGTAAAAGGTTTCTCGAAGGACAGGAAGATGAAAAGAACAAGAAGATCTCTTTCTCCCCAGAGTGTGTTTCTTCTTCTCTTCCTCCTGCTTTTCCCTATCCTTATCCTTACACGTGTCTAAACTCCCTAACTTTTTTCTCATCCTCTTCTCTTCTCTCTTCGCATTGTGAGACAAAAGGAGCTACAGGAGAGACACATCATGAAGAAGCGCACTACGAAAGATCTTTCTATCATGATGATCCTCGTCTTCTTCAGAGGAATAGAAATTGTATCATAGATGATGGTGCTCATTATAGAGGTGCTAAACAGCCACACGGTCGTCTTGGAGAGAGGGAGGGGGAGAGCGGCTCTTCTGATGTAGGAGATTTGAAGAAGATAGAAGCGAAGAGCTCTCATCGTTGCAGGAGAGAGAAAGAGAAGGAGCAGCGATGGGATTTGTGTGAGAGAGAAGAAGAGGTTGCTGAAAAGACAGAGGAAAGAATATCTTTCGCTGTCTATACACCTTACCATGAGTCCGAGGGAGAGGAGAAAAATAAGAAGGCATGGAAGACAACAGAAGAGAAGGAGAAGAAGAATAACGAAGATGAAGTAGAAGAGAAGAGAAAAGCACATGGAATGAAAGTCTCGCAAGACAAGAACGCCAGGAGTCATGAGAGAGAAGAAAAAGAAGAAAGGGAAGAGAAGAAAAAGAAAGGGGGAGAGGTCGATGGGAGGTGTAAGGAAGAGACGCATGGTCTGAACAAGGGGGGAAGTCCAAACTCCTTGAGAAGCTATGAGAAGAAGAAGAAGCCTGTCTACAGCCATAAATCCTCGAAGAACTCCGAGAGAGAAGGAGAGGAGGAAAGAGAAGAAGAAGAGTGGAAGGAGAAAGAAGAAGAAGAAGAGGAGGAGAAGAAGAAGAGCTGTGTGATAAGCACTGATGATGGGTATGTTGTCTTATGTCTATCTACCAAGTCGTGCTTGGAGAATCGACTAACGCAGCTTCAAGAGATTCTCCGGTCAGTCGCACAAGTTCATATTCGGCTTAAAGAAGGAGACCATATCACCCTCGCTTCTCAGAGAACGGATAAAAATATGAGAGAGTCGATCAAACATTTCTATGAAAAGGTAAGGAGACGAAAAAGAAGACTAGAGCATGCTGCTGGGAAAGAGACATGACTCGTCCATCATTTGAATACCCACCTCTCTAGGAATAATCTTATCTGGAAGTCCCTCTAGAATTATCCTTCTCTATGTGTGTTTCTGTCTCCCTCCGTCTTCTTCTCTCTTTCTATGTAGACATATATGTGTGTACCCATGTATATACGGATCTATATAGAGGTACACCTGTCAATGGGGAATCCATGCATGTATACACATTTCGTCTCAGAAAGATACATATATAGATCAATAGATAGAAATAGGTAGTCTCTTTTTGATGGAGGAGAAGAAGAAGAAGAAGAGGTAGGTGGTGATACTGAGTGAGTGGGGTGTCCCTGCTTTCTTGCTTGCTTCATTCTTGTAAGTCTTTTTCCACCTTTTTCTTGTCTTCCCCCGATCTTCTTTTCCTTTTTCCTTTGTTCATCTCTTTCTGTCTGTCTGTTTGATACCTTCTTTCTATCCCAGTTCATTCATTCATTCTTCCTTTTCTCCGAGGTTTCGTGTGTATGTGCAGTTCCTCCACGAAAGAGAAGGTGAAGGCTTGTTAAGAGAGAGTACGTGGGACGTGGTCTTGTATCAGCTAAGAAGGAAAGCTCGAGACTATAAGACCGATGGAAGGCATCTCTTCACAGAAATTATTCGCTTCCCTGCATTTCTAAAAGCTGGCTAAGGGGAGGTCAGCTCACTCCTTCTTCCGTCTCTCGATTCTCCATTCTCTCTCTTCACCCTGCACTGGCGTCTCCACTTCAATAGACATAGATCATCATCTCGAGAGAGAAAAAGAAAAGAGAAGAAAGGGGTGTATGTACTAAGAAGAAGAAGAAGAAAAAAAGAGAAGAAAGGATCATGATGATGAGAAGAGAAGAAATGGGGGGACGATGTCTCTTCTTCTCTTTCTTCCTCTCCTTTTCTTCTCCTCTTTCCTTCTCTCCTTCTTCTTTTCTTTCCTCCTCTCTTTCTTCTTCTTCTCTTTCCTCCTCTCTTTCTTCTTCTCTCTTATAGACATCGGAAGAAGAAGAAGAAAGGAGTCCCCTCTCTTAGCTGTGGTTTGTCACGGCGCCTTCTCCCTTTTCTATCTTTCTTTCGCTCTCCTTTGAGAAATGACCTTTCCCTAGGGCAGGATGTTCTTCTCGAGAGAAGAGAAAGACCGCAGAATTTCCGTTCTTCTTTCTCTCTTTTTCTTTTTCTTCTTCTCCTCAGGCTAGTCAAGTCGATTGTCTCTTGATCGTTTTTTCTTGTAGATGATATAGCTTTAGTTCATGGACGCTAAAGAGGAAGAAGAGTCTTCTCTCGTGAAAGAAAGAAAGAAAGAAAATGAAGAATGTGTACAATAGATCTGTATATAGGTGTTCTTCTTGACCTTACTTATGGAGAGAGTCTATGGAATCGCATCCCCTATCGATCTTTCCCTCTCTCTTTTTATCTCTCTCTCTCTCTCTTTATCTCTCCCTCGGTGTGTGTCGCAGCGTATGACGTTGAAGATAACTTCAGATGGGAATTCTAGCTTTCTAGATCATCATCTTCTTCTTCTCTTCCTTAGTGTTGATCGCACCCTTCCTTCTTCTTTCTCTTCCGCCTCTCTGTCGTCTCTCTTTCTTCTATTCTCTCTTCGTCGTCTTCTCCTTCCATCCGCCTTCTCTATGATTGATCATGCTTACTACCCAGTTGACACCTCTTATACCCTAGGAGAGAGAGGGAGAGAACTTTCAGGCAGTGACCTGAAGAAAAGAAGAGAGAGAAGGAGGAAGTCTTCTCCTGTCTTCTTTCATTTCTCTTCTTTCTCCAAGAAAAAAGAATACCAAAAGAGATTCAATCACGAGAAAAAGGAAGAAGAAGAAGATCTCCTGTCTCTTCTTCTACTACTACTTCGCTTCTTTCTTTGTTTCACAGACTGTCTTGTCTTGAGTGCTCTGGGCGCGTGCATGACGTCTCCTCTCCTCTTTCTCTTCAGCTTTTACTTCTTTCTCTTTTTTTCTCTTCTCGGGTCTCTTGCATCTCTTTTTTCTCTTTCTGTCTTGTCTTCTTCTCTCTTTATCTCTCCCTCTCTGTATCAAACGGGGGAGCTTCAGTGGACTTTCGCGTGTCATCTTGGAAATGAAAGAAAGAAAGAAAGAAAGAACAAGGTTTCTTTGTATTATAGTTTGGTCCCGGCGTTCATCGCATGTATGGTGTATGCGTATGATCCACATCTGCATACATAGATATAGAGCTAGATAGGTAATAGATAGGAGGGGAAGTTGTCCGTATTTCCGAACCAATGATGTATATGTTTTATCTTGTGTAAGAGAAAGATCTTTTGGTACACCAACATGCTTTACATGCTTATTCTTTCGAAGAGAGAAGATGAAGAAAAAAAGAAAGAAGAGAGAGAGAAGGAAGGTTTAGATGTATCTATCGATGGATAGTTACGAAAGAGATGAAGAAGAAGAAGAAGAAAAGAACGACCCTCAGAAGAAGATGTGAACGAAGAGGAGTGTATTTCACCTCTTCGTCCTGCAGGTATCTCTTCTCTTCTCTAGTGTTCTTTCTTCAGAATAGTAGCTGACTTTAGGCGCACAGCGGCCTAGACGAGTCATCCTCTTTTCTCTTTCCTCTTCCTTATCTTCTTAATCTCTTCTTATGTAAGCAAGCTGTAATATAGGCATCCTACGCATGTGCAGACACATCAATATTTTTCTATATGGAGGAATAGAGGTGTATGTCTTGTAGTGAAGACATACATACCTACATACATAGTACAGATATATATATATATATATGTATGAGATATATATATATTTATATGTATGCATAGCTATATGTTTTTTCTTCTACGGAGTTTTTCATAGAGAGAGGTGTAGGAGAGGAGAGCGTGAGCCGTCGTCCCCTCTCTCTTTCTCTTCTTTTCTTGTCTCCCTCTCTTTTGTTGTTCGTCTGTGTAGACACCATACTCATATATATGGAGAATTATGTGCATCCGAGGTCGTGTAAGAAAGTAGGCCGGACATGTATTATGAAGTGTCTCTATTGTTCTCTCGTGTAAAGCGACATAGAAGAAGAAGAAGAGAACGGGAGATGATGCTCTTCACGTGAGAAAGGGAGAGCAAAGAGAAGCGGAGTGTCTCCTCTTCTATCATTGCAGGTATTGGGCCGTTAGACTCACCCTCTTCCCTGTCGGCGCAAGATGGATTTCTCTGTCTGTCTTCATGTTTGGTGTATAGGGTCGAACTGCTCCTTTTCTTGAACCCATTCCGATTCCGTCACCTGTCTCCTCGTCTCACTGTGTCTTTGTCTGTCTCCTATTGTCTTCGTCTTCTTCTTCGTTGCCAGTTGCGAGAGAAAGAAAACGCGTGTCGTAAAGAAATGAAGAAAAAATGCAACACCCATGTGATCCATAGAGAGATCAATAAAGATAGATACCAATCTGTGTGTCTTCTGACCCCGGTGGAGGAAGGAAGGATCTAGCTAGCTCGCTAGCTGTTGCGTTTCTCTTTTCCTTCTTCTGACTTGGAGGTATCTCCAGATGCCGACAAGCGCTGAAGGAGCCTTTTCGCCGTATATACGGATAAGAGGGGAAGAAGTCACACACGGAGAGGAGTGTGGAAAAAGTTGTTTGTCTGGCAGCAGTGAGATGTCTTTTGAGAGAGGAAAGAAAGAAAGAATTGCAGTCTTGAAGAGGAGATACGAGACGTAGAGATTGAACTGGCGCGCGTCGTATGTATATATATCTACCCATGTATGTATGTAAGATGGATAAGAGAAGGCGAAGATTCTCCTTCGTCATGTTATCTCCATTAGGCACTTATATGAGGTAGAGAGAGAGGGAGAAAGAAAGAGAGATATTCGCATTCACGTTCTCTCTTGCCGCCGATGAATTCATACAAGTGTATCTTTGGAGTATGATAGGTGTATGGCATATATATACATATGTATAGTCATACGGAAACTATGCTGGGGAGACGGACAGACCTAGGGTTTCTGCTATAGGTCGCGTTGAGAGAGTAACTGGAGAAGGTAGAATGGTGGAATAGATAGACAGACAGAGAGAGAGAAGTAGACACGTTTTCTCTCTTTCTCTTTTGTTGAAGAAGGTCAGCTACACGGGTGAGAATAGTGTCTAGAGGAGACTTGTCTATACAAGATACGCTCCCCTCCCGTATCGATGGCGAGTAGCTAGCTGTTCAGGTTTCTTTCTTTCATTTCGTCTAGAAAAGGAAAGAGGAAGAGAAAGAAGGATACCCGATGAATCTGTTTCCTATGAAAGAAAAGAAGAAATCTGCGACGGAGAACGGCATTCTCTCTCTATACATAGAGATCTACATAAGTATATGTATGTAGATCTATACATGTATATATGTATATGTTCGCCGAGGTGAGACTTAAAGAGCTTTCAGCTATTCTTTACTAAGATCATCGACTCCACATGTAAGGCTGCTCTCTGGAACTAACTCTGCTGCGAACAGCTTGACTGTGAAAGACCCGACGGGGGGACGAGAGAATTTTTCGCTGGGGTAGTTGATGAGGAGCATATCATAGCACCCGATATCTGATCGAGATAGACATACTTATGTTAGTCTTCCTATAGCGGCTTTTGATGGATCGAGTCACCTTATCCAGACAAAACAATACCAGCATATCGCTTTGTAATTCCGCTACAGATAGTCCTCGAATGGTGTTTCTTAGCCTACTTACTATGCGGTGATACATACAAGTGTCTATCACTTGGATGGATACGTAGACGGGCAAGTGCACATGTTGCACGAGGGAGGTGAAAAGCCCCTAAGGATGATCAGGTTTGTAAGAGAAGGAGATTCGCCTGGTTTGATCAGTTTTGCTTCCGCCACAGCAGGACAGTGAGGTCATAACAAATCTTTCTTATCGACCACGAGAAGTAGTCAGGAAAGGGCTTTCATTATCTCTTTGTCCATATATAGAGGCTATGCATGCAAGATGAGTCAGTTTAGTGTGTTTTCCAGAGGAGGCTAGAGAGAAGGAAGCTTCTTTTATTCTTCTGTTTGTTCGGAGCCAGGCCTCTTCTCATAAAGAAAGAGATATCAAGCAGAATATAGAGCATCTTTTCCGCCTCGGGGGGGAACAAATAGAAGAGGCTTCTATCATAGAACCACCGAAAAAGTCGAGCTCTTTTTTGTCTCCACTCTTTACGGAGTACAGAACGTGACTGTTTTTTCTTCAGAACTGACAGCAGTACTGCTGTGTCCGCATTCCAAAATGATGCATGCGCTCCTACCGCTCATACGGGGTGCATCCATCTGTCTATCTACGTATATCTTCCCCTGTATCTAAATACGGAGAGCAGCCGGCGCCGATCGAAACACGTATGTACTGTTCGAGCAATTGTACTCCAAGGTTCGTCCAGGGTGTAGTCATGTTTCTTGAGTCCTCTACAGCGAGCATCTGACGGTCACTTGTCTACACTCCAGATCATTCTCGCTTTAATCTGCTTCTCGCCTGAACTGAAACGCCAGACGCGGGGCGGGCTAGTAGCCTAGTGTGTCTGATTCGTAGCTAGAAACGGTAGACGCCTCCTTACCTTCCCTTACTGAAATTGAATGTGTGTCGCTGGCTCGCTTTTGGAAGTCAGTCGGCTGGCCGAGAGCACGTCGCGGAGTCTCCCCGATGTCCGTTTGACGGCTATGTGGTGGTAGTGTCAGCAGCACAGAATCCGTGAGGATCGAGACTCCAACTCAAACACTGGCCCTGCCACTGTCTTCCACTGTAGTCTATTGTCTCGTTCTCAAGCAGTCACCATGGAGTAGAGACGGGAGGTATGCGAAAAGCCGAGTTTGTTGCCAGTTGTCCGGTCAGACGCCAGTCTTCAAAGGCGACCTCTGGCTGCAGCAGCAGTACAGAGGGGACACCCGCGCCCCCGTCACTCGATTTAAATCCTTCTAAGTAGTGTGATGGCTATTGTTACACCTGAATGAAACGGGAAAGCCGTCTCCAGAGATTTGCCTTTCTTGCGACATCTCTGCTAGCCTGGGGCGTTTTTCTTGCAGTTGGTGGCTCAGGAGTTAAGAGTCTCGTTGGGTTGAGGGGTGCGTCTCTAATTGATCTGTGACGAGCTTCCATGCGTGATGTCACATGTGACGG